>NW_022920558.1:0-1328 GCF_012274545.1 Fukomys damarensis
TGTCGTTTCTAAAATCGACTTAACACCTTGTTTTGCATTTTTGAATTTTTATTAGGGGGTGGAGTTAGCTATTTAAAACAGTACCGAATTAGCATGCTGTCTTATAGTCCTAACTGCAAGAAGGTTGTGGTGTGTCTTAAGCAGAAAGTATGTGTTAGATAAGCACATTCAGGCTTGAGTGAAGTGACACTTTCTATGAGTTCAATGTTGAGTCCAAAACATATCAAAGAACATTTCCTTGAATAGAAACCTGCTTAATCAAGGTTAGACACTGATCTGCTGATGAAAATCTACAACCAGGCCTCCAAAGGAACCCAGTGTTTTATTCCTCCTGGAATGGAACAATGGTTGAAGTTTTATGGAACATCACTACTACGAATAGTGAAGGTCAGTTGAACAGCCAACTACAGAGGGCAACACTACCACCTCCAATCTCATACCCAGTGTCTGTCTTCAACAAAACAGCAAGAGCTGCCTTGATAGCACCTCAGTGAGATCACACCTTGGCCTTCTTCAGAACTCTCCAATGACTCCCTGCCTCTCAGAGAGAGGCGGAGGAACCTCGCTGGTCCTACAGCATCTGGGCTCCCCGGTTGCCGGCTCTTCCCACCTAGCTTTTGACTTGCACTCTTTCTGCTTTTCCTCGTAGCCTATTCTGTTCCAGGCACCCTGTCTTTCTTGCTGTTTGTGGATAGTTTCAGGCAGATTGCTCCCTGAAGATTCTTCACTTACTTTTCTTCTATCTAAAAGCTCTTGGACCCTTATCTCTAAAACGTCCTCTTCTCGTGGAGGCCATTCCTGGCCAGTCTAGTAACAACGCTGCCCCTCCCAGCCCTGGTTCTACTCTCTAACTCCTGCTGTGCTTCCTAGTACCCGACATCATCCGTGTCATCTGACAAATTACACCTGCATTTGTTTACCTGTATTCTTTCCACAGTATGTAGGGATTATTGCTGTCGTATCAGTATCTAGAGTGGCATCTGCTTCATAATAGATACTTAATAAATGTTACTTCAGTACCTAAAATTAAAAGCAGCTTGGAATTTTCAGTGACTTTTCTTGCAGTAGTGTAAGCTCTACCTTAATATGCTCCCAAAGAAAGCTCCTGGGAACATTTCTTCAAAACACATAAATAAACATTGAGAGTCCAAGCTCAGGCTCAGCAGAGATGGAAAGCTAATTGGAAAAAGGCAGCAGGGTGTTTTCAGGCTGTCTTGAAAAAAGAAGAATGGCAAATCTCTTCATTTCTACATTGACAGTAATGTTCCTAGCATGAGAGTTGATACCACTAGACTATCAAAATAAAGAAATGCTCTTTAAAAAAAAAA
>NW_022920559.1:0-263 GCF_012274545.1 Fukomys damarensis
AGAGTGCCTAGCAGCTCTGAGTACACACAAGCCTCCAGAACTCTGTATACTTGGGGATAGGTTTAGTTTCATGTTAGAACACAAACACACTGTGCAGAGTGCTTTTGCGGTTTAAAGAGAAGTTTTCCCTGGGAAACAGCTTCTCTCACTGCTTAGCTGTTTAAAGCGAAAGCAGTCAGTTTCACGAATGTAAAGCACTACACAGAGAAAGTTGATGCAACTCTGTGAGTTTACCAGTGAAGTCCACCTCTTGTAGGGAGTAC
>NW_022920560.1:0-245 GCF_012274545.1 Fukomys damarensis
AAAAACTGACTGTGTATACTGATAGCAGATATGCCTTCGCCACGGCTCACATACATGGGGAAACATATCGAAGGAGAGGACTACTAACCTCAGAAGGGAGAGTCATTAAAAATAAAGCCAAGATATTGGCTCTATTGGATGATCTTTTCTTGCCATCGAAATTGAGCATTATTCATTGTCCGGGACATCAGAAAGGAGAGCACCCGGAGGCAAAGGGTAATCGACTGGCAGACCGCACAGCCAGA
>NW_022920561.1:0-205 GCF_012274545.1 Fukomys damarensis
GTCTTTGCAAGTAGGGAAGGGTGGAGGGGTTGAACAGAAGGCAGGGAAATGGGGAAAGAAAAAGTACAAGACTTGTCATGTAAAGGTACAAGATACCAATGATGGATGTAACTGTACTATACACCTAAAAAGTACCAACAAACATTTTTTTTCTTTTTATTGAGTTTATTGGTACATTCTAGGTATACAATACAGTTACATTCAT
>NW_022920562.1:0-478 GCF_012274545.1 Fukomys damarensis
CGACCTGGAACTCACTATGTACCCCAGGCTGGTCTCAAACTTGCAGCAATCATCCTGCCTCAGCCTCCTGAGTGCTGGAATTACAGGCATGCACCACCACACCCGGCTCTACAGAAAATTCTCTTGAAAGGGGCGTTATGGGGTCATATAAAGCCCACATTTACTTTTTAGAAGTATTTTACTGAAGAATTATTGATTTTAAGAATTTTATTATATTTTGTTAGTTTTTGTTTTTTTGAGACGGGGTCTCACTATGTAGTTGAGACTGACCTGGAACTCACTATGTGTGTAGCCCAGGCTGGTGTCGTACTCGCAGCAGTCCTCCTGCCTCAGCCTCCCGAGTGCTGGGATTACAGGCATGCACCACCGTGCCCAGCCTCATATAATTAAAATGAATAATCATCAATAGAAATACTCTAAAGAATAAATGTGGATATCACACACCCATTTTCATGTGCCTTTATGGTAAAATTGGTGT
>NW_022920563.1:0-994 GCF_012274545.1 Fukomys damarensis
ATAATACCTCTTCTATTTATCTTCTTTGTTTCAGGACTGAATGAGATTGTAAATAGAAGTTTTTTACTCATTCCTAAACTGTGTACATATTCTTTATGTATCTGACTCCCTGTCTAAATTGTGAGCTCCTGGGAACTATATGAGGATTTAAATTGCTGTTTCCTTGGTATGTAGAAGGTATTTTATAATTGTTGATAAAATAAATTAAATATTGGCAATATAAGGGCTGCCATAATACAAGGATACTACATAGATTAATAAATTTGTAATTCATTTGAAATTTCTTATCAAACTTAATATAGAACTATTGTAGACAGCTATATTAGAAAATATTATGAGGCAGTTAGGCAGAGCTGGGCCCTCAGCACAAAGACAATTGTGGCCTGAGGCTCATTCATGAAGGCCAGGCTTCAAGAAAAAGAAAATACTGCTCTCACATACTTCCGTGAGAGATAAATGGCAGCAATTGATATTCTAAGTAGGCCTCAATCTCCTTGGATTCAATCACCTAGCCCACTTCTCCCCAGAAATTCTTTTTCATCCTTGTACACTTGCTACATGATTTGCTTTCCCATTTGATCCTCATTTATTCAATATTATCTAAGTGCCTACTCTTGCTATGATCGTATTGGTTGATCATAGTTTGTCCCACCTCGTGATTTCTCATTGGATCAATATTATGTAAGTGTCTATATTGTAATCTTATTAGTCAACTATAGTTTTGTCCTACCTTGAACCCTCCTCACCTCATGGCTTTGCTCAGTAAAACAGCTTTGAAAAGTGAGGGGTGGCAGGCAACCCACTTTCTTCTACCCCTCCTATCTCTCTTACACAGAAGCTATCTTTCTCTCAATAAATTCCTCCTACTCTTAACCTCCGTTTTTTCCTATAATTCTTTGATTTTAGAAAACACAAATTCGATGTTTCAGATATCTATCAGGTTGGGAATTACAGCAATTCTCTTAATATTACTTGGATTATTTTGAGGTCCTAT
>NW_022920564.1:0-517 GCF_012274545.1 Fukomys damarensis
TCTCTCTCTCTCTAAGTTTTTGGAGACAGGGTGACAGGGTCTTACTATGTTGTCCAGGCTGGCCTCCAACTCATGACCATCCTCCTGCCTCAGCCTCCCAAATGCTGGGATTACAAGTGTGTGCCACCACGCCCATCAAGCCTCTTGATCTAACTGATGTCCACAAAATTTGTACCAGTTTTGTCCTCCCTCTGGCAATAAGCTTATGTCTCAGAAGATGTACAATCCCTCACCTTTGTGATGATTTCCTTCCATTCTCCTTTGCTTCTCCAGATTTTCACAGGTTGTCAAAACCCAACACTAAGCCAGGCGTGGTGGCGCACGCTGTAACCCCAGCACTCAGAAGACTGAGGCAGGAGGATCGCCATGAGTTCGAGGCCAGCCTGGGCTACATAGTGAGTTCAAGGTCAGCCTGAACTACATAGTGAGACCCTGACTCAAAGATAAAAAATGAAAAGGGCTGGAGATGTAGCAGTGTGCTGGCCCTGGGTTCAGTCTGCAGTACTGTAAAAAAAAA
>NW_022920565.1:0-392 GCF_012274545.1 Fukomys damarensis
TCTAACGTCAAACTGAACCTATCCCCAAGTATGCGGAGTTCTGGAGGCTTGTGTGCACTCAGACCTGGTAGGCACTATCTTACGCCTGAAGGGCTTCTCTGCTAAAAGTGCCTCACAACAGTTTTTCAATCTGTGCCAGGCAGAGACTTACAAACAAAAATGAATACAGTTGTACTCCACATAGGAGGTGGAATTCACTGGGAAACTCACAGTGTTGCAGCACCTATCTCTGTGGAGTACTTCACATTCATGAAACTGACTGTTTTGGCTTTAAACGGCTAAGCGGCAAGAGCAGCTGTTTCCAGGGGAAAACAGCACTTTTAACCGCAGAAGCCCTCTGCAAATTGCGTTTGTGTTCTAGCGTCAAACTGAACCTTTCCCCAAGTATACAG
>NW_022920566.1:0-328 GCF_012274545.1 Fukomys damarensis
GCATTAATTATTTTAATCCAAGAATATTGGATAGGCTTCCACTTATTTGTGTTTCTTAATTTCTCTTAGCAATATTTTCTAGTCTTCAATGCATCACTGTCACCCACCTTGATTAAATTTATTACTAAATATTTTATTATTTTTGATGCTTTTTATAAGAGTATCTATGCAATTTTTATATAATATATAGAGAGAGCAAATATTTATGGTCTTGATGTTTGGATTTTTTCTGAATTTTTTTTTAAGATAGTTCATTGTTAGTATATAAGAAAAATAACTGAATTTTTGTGATTTTGCCTTCCATAACTTTTCTGAATGTGTTCATTCT
>NW_022920567.1:0-282 GCF_012274545.1 Fukomys damarensis
TGAAATTGTTAGTGGGGGAGGTCTGTAAAGAGTGAAAATTATTTTTAGAGGCTGAGAATATTCCGCATGTATATTCTTGAGAGATTCCTGCTGCTCAAGGAAATTCAGTAATCCTACATCCCCTCTGGCTGGACATCAGCAAATGTTGAACACCAGTGATAGAAGACACAGAAAGAGAGCAGTGAGTCTGCAAATGTAGAGCAGTAAAGGGAAGAGAGAAAAAGCTCGTGGAAACAAACTGTTCGTCAATGTAGAGTTACGGAGAATGTGAACAAAGGTAAA
>NW_022920568.1:0-216 GCF_012274545.1 Fukomys damarensis
GTAGTGTGAGCCAAGCCAAGTTACAGGCCAGGATGGGGACGGAATGGTGGGTGTTCGAAAGCCAAGGGGAGCATGAGGAGGAGGTGGAGAAGGAAGAGAGCGGGTGTGGTTTGGAGGCCAGGGGAGTACTGGGAGGAGAAGGCAGGGTCATGGGAAAGATGAGGATGGAGGGAGCTCAAGAATGAGAACAGAATGTCGCAGCTGTGCCTGCAAGTC
>NW_022920569.1:0-736 GCF_012274545.1 Fukomys damarensis
GAGAGTGACAGACAGTTCATCCCCTTCAAGTAGTTACTGGGGGCAATCCCAGATCTCACACACACCAGTCATTGAGGTAATTTAATTCTATTCTACAAAATCAACACAAATACTTGCTGTATCCTCTATTTCCTCAATTCTTTTATCTTGGGAGGCCTAAAGTACCACCGTAATCTTCCCATGAAAGCTTTTCTTTTCTGTTGTATCCAACTTCCAGCTAGCCATGCGATGTCTTTTTGTGGAATACATTTCCTTTCACTTTTTCCTAAGCAAAAAGACTGTGTAGTAAAATATTCTGTCACAAAATGTTCTCACCACACAATGGTTTGACACTAGTATCAATTGATATTGTTTGATATTAATTTGTTTCTGTTTTACTACCCCAGCAGTTTTTTTGTTTTGTTTTGTTTTGTTTGCCACTGTCTTCAATTAAACTACGAAATAAAGAATTGTTCACAGCCATTCTGGGCATCCTCCAGAACACTGTCATTTTATGCATCACTCTAGCTTTCCTCGAAGTTATCTCCCCATGCAGTGGCCTCTGATACCTACGCAGTGCCTCCAACTTGACAGCCTCAGCTGCAAATCATCTTCCCCTCTTGAAACTCCTGTAGAATTTTAGCTCTGCCATCCTTGATAACACTAGCATCTTTCATTGTTAAAAATGTTTAGCTTCTCTTGTTAAAAATGTTTAGCTTCTCTTCATAAATTACAAACACCTAGAAGGAAGGACCAC
>NW_022920570.1:0-209 GCF_012274545.1 Fukomys damarensis
TCCCTCCAGTCCCTATTCCCCTCCGCATTAACAAATTTTGTTTAGATTTTATCATTTTCTCATTCTTTTCTTCCCCTTATTAATTCTGACCTACACTTCCCACTCTCCCTACACCTAAAGCCTTTTTCTTCATATTTCAAATTGTCAATTTTCTCATTAAGATATTCTGTACTATTACAGTTTATACACACGAGAGAAAATATTCGGTA
>NW_022920571.1:0-270 GCF_012274545.1 Fukomys damarensis
ATCCCCTGAAATAACCTTGAATCTATGACAGGTCCCAAGTAAAGTCTCAGTGCTTATCCCGGGATAGCAGTACCTGCTTCACAGGGAAGTGTCGGGCCAAATGATGTTACATGTAAATGATACCCCCCAGACTCGGTGGGTGTGAAACGCTGAATACTGCGCCATTCCTGCTGAATCGCACCACCGAACACGCCAGTGGCTGCCGCTTGGCACTGCATTTAGAGCTCGAGAGTCAGAGGACACAAGGCTCTGCTCCTGGGAACGGAGATA
>NW_022920572.1:0-253 GCF_012274545.1 Fukomys damarensis
CACTGGGCTAAAGTAAAGTTAGGACTGGTGACAGGAAGGAGAACAAAGAAAGGAATAGTCAGAAACCAAGGCAGAAAAGAGATTATGGTGACAGAAAAACACAAAGCAGAATAAAAAGTCATTGCGTGGAGGTCACTGGAGATCACCAATTCACAATTTTCAAAGCTGCTCAATGATGTTCTTCAGACCTTGTTTCTTATAATTTTGTCTAGGTTTAATCAAATAGGCCAATACTCAATTTCTTATTTTCACA
>NW_022920573.1:0-202 GCF_012274545.1 Fukomys damarensis
TTATTGTAAGTGGCTATACTTAGCATAATTAGGCAATATCTAGTAAAGATGAGGATGTGAATATTCCAGCAATTCCACTTAAACCTCTACAGAGTTGTTCATGTTTCATGGACATGTACATGAAGGTCTATTGCAACATTGTAAAAATGAAAAATTGAAAGCAATCTAAATAACCATTAGACTATGTTAGAATGCAAGTTAA
>NW_022920574.1:0-456 GCF_012274545.1 Fukomys damarensis
AACAACAACAACAGCAGCAAAGACAAAAAACAAAACAAAACAAACAAAACATAGGACTGGGGATGTGGCTCAGTGGCACTATGCCTGCCTGGCAAGCAGGAGGTCCTGAGTTCGATCGCCAGTACCACAAAAACAAAACACATCAAAAAGCTAACAAAATACAAATGAAACAGGGAGAGATGCAAGTACAAAGAAAAAGGAGAAGGCAGGCATGGATGTCTGACCTTACCACGCAGGAGCACCTTTGCAGTTCTTACTAAGGTAGGATCCCCTGATTCCCGATGATTGAAAGCAACCCGCTTATCCATGAATTGTGTTATATTATACTGATGAATTAGGATTTTTCCATTATTTAAAATTAGCAATGTCTATACTAACATGGGTAAATCTATCAAAAAGTTAAGTAAAGATATTCCATTGTCATTGTATTTATTTGTTGAACTTTTATTTTTTATT
>NW_022920575.1:0-235 GCF_012274545.1 Fukomys damarensis
AGGTCGTTTCTGCTATTGTACAAAATTTCATTTTATGACTAAATGACAATGTGTATCTAGTTAGATAGAAATTACTAGTGTGCATGTAAATAAATGTGTGGTATTTGTTTCTTATTTCAAATGGTGCTGTTGTCTACATACAGAAAAGACTTTCCTAGGCAGTGCATTTAAGTTGTAGCCATCCATCCCAGCTATCTGAGAAGTTTTTAAAAATATCTGTTGAGGACCTGTTCCA
>NW_022920576.1:0-312 GCF_012274545.1 Fukomys damarensis
TTTAGTTCTACTCAAGGGAATGTTGGTTGTGCTCAAAACCACACCCAAAACATGAAAGAAAAATTGACAAAATCTGGACATAGACAGATTTGACAATTGGAATGGAACGTTGCGGAAAGTGTGCAGTTATTAAAGATCACACCAAACCAATTGAGTTGTTATGAACTACACTTCCATGTAAATGAGCCCGGTCTGTAATTCTCACTCCAGGTCTCTCTAGGTCCTTGACTGCGCAAAACAGCTTATTTTCTTGAGTTTCAGTTTCTTCATGTGTAAAATAGTAATAATCATACAGGAAATGCAGAAAAAAAA
>NW_022920577.1:0-225 GCF_012274545.1 Fukomys damarensis
TCTTAGCATCACCTGGTACTGTATACATTTATATACTATGAGGAAGCAAAATAAACTTGTAAACCATATCTGTAGAATAAAAGTATTTAGGCATTTACATATTGTAAACTTTCAAACACTTTAATGGAGAAAGCATTGGGCATATACTTTATAAGGAGGACCATGAGACATGTGAATTAGTACATAAAGTTTTTATTTAAAGTTTTTCCCTTCCAAGCAAGCTTC
>NW_022920578.1:0-214 GCF_012274545.1 Fukomys damarensis
CCTGTCCAAGGTTTCCTAGAAGCTTAGTCCTCTACTACACTTTTATCAGGCTCATTGCTGGTATAAGCAAGTGTTTTAAATAGTGACCCAAGTTTCTAGGCCATCCGGCATTTACAATCTCACTTTCTTTACTCCACAATGGTGTTGGAATTTCACTAGGTCTTGGAATCACAGACACTGTGCGTGGTGAGGAACCATAAAGACAGAATAGTGA
>NW_022920579.1:0-327 GCF_012274545.1 Fukomys damarensis
CAAACACGAGGGGCTTGGGCCCTGTGCCCCTTGGATGTGTATTTTTAGGGTCTTGCTTCTGCACGGTGAAGAAAGAACACCATGTCGGGATGCTCTGGAGAAGGAAGGAGCATCTATAAGCCCAGTCTCGCCCTCCAAGGCCTCCAACCTGAGTGGCGGCAGCAAAGGAATCTGAGCCCTTGTCCCACTGGCAGGAAGAAAGTGGGCGAGGTGTGCGTGCCGGGTCTGCCCATGCCTCAGGGGGCCTTCTGGGGTCAGTCACGGGTGGGCACCACCAGAGAGGCCACTGGGAAGGACCATGGAGGAGCAGAGGACAGAACAGAAAGG
>NW_022920580.1:0-984 GCF_012274545.1 Fukomys damarensis
CTATACTTCTGTAACTGGTAAAATGAAGGCACCACGGTACTCTAAGGACCGATGTCTATGTAATATAGTACCTAAAGGGATGACACGGAAGAATCTATTTAAGGAGACACTCAGAACCACTGCAAGAACCGACCCGCTGTTCTAATCAAGTCACTGTGGACAAATCAAATGTAATTCTAAAACATGTTTAAGTACTCCACAGGAAAGCAGGAAGAGAAAACATATAAAAACAGAGAGAACAAAGACAACAAAAACGAGTGAGAGATGGGTGTGCTGGCACACGCCTGCAATTCCAGCACTTGAGAGACTGAGGCAGGAGGATTGCCAGGAGCTCAAGACCAGCCTAAGTAGAGAGTTCAAAACCAGTCTGAACCGTTTTTACCAAAATGGCGCCCAAGGCCAAGAAGGAAGCTCCTGCCCCTCCCAAAGCTGAAGCCAAAGCAAAAGCTTTGAACGCCAAGAAAACAGTGCTGAAAGGCATCCACAGACACAAGAAGAAGATCCGCAAGTCACCCGACTTCCGCTGTCCCAAGGCTCTGCGGCTCCCTCGGAAAAGCGCCTCCAGGAGAAACAGGCTTGACCACTGTGCCATCATCAAGTTTCCCCTGACCACAGTCAGCCACGAAGAGGACAGAGGACAATAACACATGCGTGTTCATTGTGGGTGGCAAGGCCAACAAGCGCCAGATCAAACAAGCTGTGAAGAGGCTCTGTGACAGAGCCCATCCCCTCACCAGGCCTGATGGAGAGAAGGTGAATGTTCCACTGGCTCCTGATTGTGATGATTTGGATGTTGCCAACCAAACTGGAATCATCTAAACGGAGTCCAGCTGGCCAATTCTAAATACACATTATTTTCACCATTTAAAAAAAAAAAAGAAAAAGACCCGTCTGAGCTACATAGGAGACCTTGTCTTAAACAAACACAAATGAGAGACTTAAGATCTACTACATTGGGCTGGGGATTTAGCTCAGTGGTTCGGT
>NW_022920581.1:0-216 GCF_012274545.1 Fukomys damarensis
TTTTTTAAGCTATCTCTGAGAATATGGTTATCAACATAAAACCCTTTCTTCAAGTTCTGAATTCTGCTGTCACATTGGTCTGTTCTTTTGCCCATATTTTCAACATAATTTTGAATATCCTGGAGATCCGTTTGGTATTTTTAATGGATTCTAATTATTTGCACATTAGTCATTCATGTTTTATATCATTTTGTTTAGCTCTGCTAAATTTTTATT
>NW_022920582.1:0-1662 GCF_012274545.1 Fukomys damarensis
GAGGGGAGGAGGGGGTGAAGGGAGGGCAGGGACAAGGGGGAAAATGAGAACCAACTTGAGACTATACTCAAGTGAAATAAACTGGACACATATGTGTAAATATCACATTGTCTCTCTAGCATGAGAAACTGAAAGGGTAAATCAGGACCAAAATATATAATAGATATTATGAAATAGGAGGAAACTGTTCAAAAGGAAAGGGAAACCGTGAAAGGTGGAGGAAGAAAAAAGGTTAAAAAAATAAAAGTAGGAGAAAATACAAACAAAGCTTTCGCAAGTAAGGGAGAAGAGAGGGTGAAGGGAGGGAAGGATTGAGAAAAAAAGAGGAATCAAGCTATATCATGTAGAGGTACAAACTCCCTTTGATGCATGGACTGTGATATATATTTAAATTGTATGAATAAAATAAATTAATTTTTAAAAACAAAGTTTATGTTTGTTGGTGATGTAGTTCAGCAGAGGCATATTTGCCTAGGATGTGGGAGGCCCTGCTTCACTACCTAATATTGAAAGCAAAAACAATATATGTTCACACAAAAATGTGTAAATGTTCACAGCACCATTTTTGGGGTTGTTTTTTTGTGTGGGCTGGGGGGAGCGTCGAACTCAGGCAGGCACTGTGTCATTGAACAAAATATCCAGCCCAAGGCACCATTTTCAACAAGGGCCAAAACGTATAAAGAACCCAAGTGCCCATTATCAGATAAATAAACAAAAACAATATCTGGCACATCAACACAATGTCAAATTATTTCACTATAAAAAAGAATGATGTACTGATATATGGAAAAATATTTATACCTTGAAAATATGCTAAGTAACAGAAATGAGATACAAACATCATATATTATATGAATTTATATAAAATATCGAGAATAGGCAAATGCATAAAGACATAAACTAGGGTCATGTTCACCAGATGATAAAGGAAGTGAAAAACTAAGAGAAACTATTAACAGGTATAGGGGTTTCTACTAGGCTGAGGAGTACTTGTGGATCTGAGGAGTACTTGTGGTGGTGATGGTTGTACAATCTTATGAAAACTTTAAAAATTTAAGTAGTACACATTGCTTTTTGTTTTTGTTTTTGTTTTTCTAGTACCGGGGATCGAACTCGGGTCCTTGAGCTTGCGAGGCCGGCCACTGAACCACTGAGCTGAATCCCCGGCCCTAAGTAGTACAAACTGGAAGAATACAGCTATGAACAGATTGAATTCTTTCTCTTTTCTTTTATAAGTGCATATTCATTATAGAGATTAGTGGGTTTCATTGTAGCATTGTCACACATGAATACAACACACATGTGACCAGATGGTGAATGATGGGAGATTAGGTCACCAAAGACCCTCTTAGGCCAATGTAAAGAATAGAAAGATACACAAGACTACACTACTGCAGAGACTAGGTCCAGTATGGTGAGTACTTAAAGTAAGATCAGGAAATTGGAGAGTAGAAAAATTGATAAATCTTCAGAAAAGGAATCTTGGAACAAGGAGTCTTGAATCAATGGATAAATTTGGAAGGAAGGAAGGAAACCAGAAACAACTGCTTACTGTTTAACAATGCTAGCACAGTTTACTAGGGGGTGTAAATTGTCAAGTGAACATAAAAGTTCTCCCTCTTTCGGCACTGGTCAGTCTCACTGAGGTTCATCTGGATGAAG
>NW_022920583.1:0-644 GCF_012274545.1 Fukomys damarensis
TTACACTTAGGGCAGCCCTGACTCCATGCTGACTTACATTGCCCCTGCTGGCTCATTTACATATATTTACATTAAATTGCCCTCCCCTGTGGGCTTTGGCCACTGTACCTGGTCCAATGAAGACCAATAAGTTCAAAACCTCCCCTTCCCTACATGAGACTAGAGACAAACACTGATTAGAAGAAGCCCCATCAGTCACAGACCCTGATCACTTCTCAAGTACCAACCCCCAGCCTCAAACAGTTGCTTCTCTAGGTGCCATCTGCCCTCCCTTCTTGAGAGTACGTTTCATCACTGGCAGCTGACACCTCTGGCTGTGCCTGCTTGGAATGCTCCCTGTCTTACTATCCTTACTAAGAAAACCTAGCTTTCTTAAGAGTATGCCGTGCTTGTTAGCCACTCACTGGAGAACTTGCTAAAGAACTACTACTTTCTGACTGAGTCACACTCTTGTGACCAGATCCAGGAATCTTCTTTAGGGATCCAAGAGCCAAGACACCAACACATTACAGATCAACTCCCAGTCCAGGCTGATTCCAAAATGTTGCTAACAGATCCAAATTTCTCTTGTTTCTACTTACTCTTCTCTGTGAGTCCCTTCTTCTGATTCTATCTGCTCAACCAGCTTTCTAATAAAATTATAG
>NW_022920584.1:0-201 GCF_012274545.1 Fukomys damarensis
TTTTTTTATGTATCCCCACCTGGTCTTTTCTCGGTATTTGATCAGGCTGAGGTCTTTCTCTCCGTATAGCACCTTGTAAGTACCACACACTCGTGATTTTACCTGAACCTAATTACTCCCCAAAGTTGTCATCTCCAGATGTGGTAACATTAGAGCTTGAGACTTTGGCATTCATTTAACATAGTAATTTTAAGAGGACAC
>NW_022920585.1:0-208 GCF_012274545.1 Fukomys damarensis
TAACAACACTCCAGAACTCTCCAAACTGAGAGCTGAGAAGACTCCATGATACACTGGAGTTCCTGTGTTCTGTAGATATAAAGGAATTTTACGTGATGGGCAGCCACTGAGTAGGCAGGGCTGACAACAGCTTCCTCAGACCCCGTTTTATGTCACCATTTCGCAGGGTGTAGATGACCGGATTCAGGATGGGAGGCAGCACAGTGTA
>NW_022920586.1:0-246 GCF_012274545.1 Fukomys damarensis
TGTATGTATATATGGTGTGCACGCCCATAAAACTTCCAATCTCATTTTGTCTTTTGGAGACAGTTGAACACAGTTTGCCTAGGAAGGGGATGGGACTAGATTCTAAAATGTATTTGGGATCCTGCGAATGAGATTTTTTTTTTCTTTTTTGGAACTGGGAATCTCACTCAGGACCTTACACTTTCAAGGCAGGCGATGGAACCTCTGAGCTAAATCTCCAGCCCAGGGCCCATGTGGAGGATATTT
>NW_022920587.1:0-783 GCF_012274545.1 Fukomys damarensis
ACTTTGAAGAATCCTGAGTCACAGGATTTCCAATTTGTCTCAATCCAAATTTCATTTCAACAGATTTTGTCACTATGCTCATCCCCCATCTAATGAAAAGGCAGGAAATGAGAAACATGGGATATGTGGTAATGTATTGTGGAAAGTGATGTAAGGAAGAAGCAGGAAAATGAGGAGCATGGATGGGAATAAGATGAAGCCAGGTCATGAAGGACTTTTGGCTGTGAGGAAAGATGAGTGTTCACTGGGCACCTGTTCTTGCAGGGGCTCAAGGGGCACAGAAGCCTACCCGGTGGGCTTGTAGGAGTAAACGTGAAGCTGCCACGCAGCCAGTGGTACGGGAATTTGGAAGAGAGATCCAAGGAATGGAGGGAGCCACCAGCATGAGCTTGGTGAGAATAGTAGATAAGAAGGAAGGGCCCTCTCTGAGGTACAGGAGAGAAGAAAAGGAGTACTGCATCAGAAGGTATAGAAAAGTCTACTCAAGACATTGGAGCTTATCAAGCACATTACTGTGTCAGTGGCTAAAAGAGGGCCTGAAGCAGAGGATTTTGTCCAGACTGTAGGACAACCCTGGCAGACAAGGACCACTCCCGTCGGATGTGATAAATGCCATCTTGGCAATGTAAACACCAGGAACTGATGGGAGAAAAGAGTTCCCAGTGCCACTGAGGAGACTTAGGAGCCTCCTGCAGTCCACAGATTTACCCACTTGGAAGTATGGCGAAAAAGTCAGGAGATGGCGGGTTATAACTGTGCAATAGTCCTGTGAAATAGTTTGGT
>NW_022920588.1:0-731 GCF_012274545.1 Fukomys damarensis
ATTGCTAACTTGGTAGAAGCACCAAATGTGGTTTTCTATGACCGTGACCACAACTTTATGGACCAAGATAAAAGCAACTGAAATAAATTTCACTTTAGTTAGTTTAAGTGTATTTTTTAGGACACAAAAGTGGCTGAATAGTCCTCAAGTATTTCAAGATTTGAGTATGATGTTTTCTTTGTGTTTTAATCTCACTTTCTAACCAAAAAAAGTATGTATAAGAAGATTTTTCCACGTCATGAGAATGATAAAATTCCAAGCAAAGAAAAATCATAAAACATTCATTGTGGTATGTACATTTATTGATACCCAGTGATCAATAAGCAGATTGCTGGGTGAAGAGATTGTTATATGATTGAATCACTTCTGTCTGGATTTGACATCTGTATCATTCCGTGAGATCCAGCAGCCCCCAAATATTTAATTCCCAGTTCAGATATACATTGAATCTGCAATCACGATCTTCACATATTGTTGGAGAAAGGAAGAGGCTTCAGTAATCTATTTCATTTATCGTCAGAATAGCAGCTTGAGAGAGTTGGTCATTGCTAGCCACGACGAAGACTCTAAAAATGAAGTTTAGAGAATAAAGTCAGGAGAAGTTGAAGTAGAATTGTTATTATTTCTGCTACTGTGTATGTTTTCTGTTTCTTTTGCTGTAAGATTCTGTCACTCTGCCACTCCAAACCTCCCCAGTGGCTTCCCATGGAATCTATGGTAAGGTCTCCAAC
>NW_022920589.1:0-347 GCF_012274545.1 Fukomys damarensis
ACAAACACTTTTGTTCATGGATAATTTTGGTCTTAAACAGAAGTGTTTGGCAAAATTTTGTTTGTGTTTGTGAACCTTGTATCAGGTAATGAACACAACTGCAGCTATCTTTCCTGCATGAACATAAATATGGCCATGTTTTTCAGAATCATAGAATGAATTGTGAACCAGTATTTTCTCCCTTGAGCAGTTATTTTTCCCAAAAAGATAACTTGCAGATATACTTAAATCTAAAGAGCCTTCTTTCTAAGCCCTATACACGAGGCATTCTACCTCAGATAGAAAAAAAAAAGGTCAAAAAATTAGAAGAAAGACCACAAACCCCTCAATAAGACCTGGTCAAGCCT
>NW_022920590.1:0-229 GCF_012274545.1 Fukomys damarensis
TAACTTGTCCCAACAATGGCTTACTTCTCATATGCACTGAGTCAGCTGGAGTTTCCACATGCTCTCTGTCAACAACCAAGATAACAGAGATTCTGCCATGGAAATGTGTCCATAACTGTGAGAGAGGAAAAGAGAGCACAGCAAAAGGCACGATATCTGTAGCACTTCCACTCAGAGAAATACATGGCTTCCCAACTCTTCATTGTTCAAAGCAAGTCACATGCTCTTA
>NW_022920591.1:0-221 GCF_012274545.1 Fukomys damarensis
CAACCCACAATGTGGGAAAAAAATTGTACCAGCCGTTCCTCAGACAATGGTCAACTATCTAGAATATATAAAGAACTTAAAAAAATCAGATCCTCCCAAATTTAAAGACACAGCCCAAAAATGGGCATCTGAAATGAACGGACATTTCTCAGAGAAGCAGAAATAGCAAATAAATAACTGAAAAATGTTCAACATCAGGCCAGGGATTTAGCTCAGTGGCT
>NW_022920592.1:0-1100 GCF_012274545.1 Fukomys damarensis
TCAACATCCTCCACTGTGGCTGAGGCTAAGGTGAAATCTCATGCTGATACTAACTAGGAAAGCAGGTGCAGAAACTGCGAGGCTGTCACTCCCGGGATCCTCATCCTAACCCTCACCCTCAGCCTGACCCCGGGGGGAGGGAATGACCTTCCTACGCCATTCCGAACACTGAAGGTCACATGAACGGGGGCCCCTGAAATGTACACGACGCGAGGCAGGGAGTGGAATGGGAAGCCTGTCCCCTCCCCTTCATCGAGCTCTCACCCTACTCGCTGTCCCGGCACTACCCACTAGAACCGCGGTGCGATGTGCAGGTGCTTGGGAATGCCCAGTGCATTCCAACGTCGTGAAAGACACTGCTCTCACCTTCCCGCTGGAACGCAGACTACCCGGTAGGTGAATGCCTTCTGGATCACGCTCAAAAACCCCAACCCTAACCCTAAGCCACCACCTGATTCCTAAGCTCCCAGAAGGTGCTCCTTCAAATCCGGCCCTGTGCCTGAGCCAAAGGCGAAATCTCATGCCGCTACTAACTAGGGAAGCCAAACGCCAATAGCCAGGGGGAGCAACTGCCAGCCTATCACTCACCGCAATGCTATCCCCAGAGCTAACAGGAACCCTGACCCGAGAGGAGGGACTTCTACTCCGACGTCATTCCTCACACTGGACGTCCAACTAACACCGACACCCACCGGCCAGCGCTCAGGACACTACTCAGGGAGAAAAATGGGGGGCCTATTTCGTCGCTGAAATCGAGCGCTAACCCTCCTCGCGGGCCAGTTGCTACCCACTCTAGCGAGGCCCCCATGGGCAGGTCCCGGAAAACACACATTCGACCCCAACTTCAAGAAAGGCGCTGCCCTCACCTTCCCTCGCACAGGCAAACTACCTGGAAGGTGAATTCCATCCGGATCATGCTCACCAATCCTAACCCTAACCCTAGCCCACAGCCTGATTCCTACGTTGCCCTGGGGCGGCACTTGAAATCCTCCCCCGTGCATAAGCCTCAGGTGCCATCTCCTGCTGACACTAACTAGGAAACAAACAGCCGGTTCCTCAGGTAGCTAAATTCCAAAGCTATCCTTCTCTGGAATCCTCCG
>NW_022920593.1:0-210 GCF_012274545.1 Fukomys damarensis
GTACCTGGTATCTGGGGACCCTGGGAGACCAGAAGCCACATATAGAATTAACTACCTTTTAGTTCCTCCCCCCAAAAAATGTGTGTCATGTACCGGCGTTGGTGAATACCAGAGCCAAGTCAATGCTGATCCTTGGAACCCAGACCTTTTCACAGGACCAATAGAAGGGTATGGAGATCATTACATTATGATCCGGAAGGCCAAAGCGAC
>NW_022920594.1:0-212 GCF_012274545.1 Fukomys damarensis
TCTTCAGAATTAAGGATTACTTTAATCTTACATCATTGCCTTTTCTCTTTTATTTTCCTTTTTGGTTTTATTTTAGGATTCCCTATTTTCAATGTTCATACAGAGATTTCTTTAACTGTAATACCGAATAGTTTCTCTGGTGTGAAAATCTATAATAGTACACAGGATCCTAGTGAGATAATTAATAATGTGAAATAGGAAGTAAAGGGCTA
>NW_022920595.1:0-302 GCF_012274545.1 Fukomys damarensis
GCAAAGACAGTTCCCCTCCTGCCCTGCCAACTGGTCAGCCCTCCCCTCACTCTCTTCCTGCCCCCGAGTGAGAAGAAGCCCACAGGGCTGGGGAGCCTAGGGCTGTGCAGAGCATCTCCTGTTAGGCTTGTGTGCAAGACCACAGCCTCAGTTTCCCCTCATGGTGGCAATTGTGGCCATGTACCTCATTGTCCCTTCTTTCTTCTGTGCAGATCTCCTGGGCTCAGCCAGGGGTGCCAAGCTGGGCAGGGTCCTGGGCAGGCTGCGAGCTGCCCCAGGCTGGTCCTAGGCCTGCTCTGACC
>NW_022920596.1:0-227 GCF_012274545.1 Fukomys damarensis
AACTAATGGCATCTGAAATGATTCAAATTTTTTTCAAAATAATTCTATTAACTAGGTAGGAGGTGGACAGAAATTGGAAAAAATGCTCAGAAATAAACTCTCAATGAATATAGGTTGGGGTGTAACAAAGTGATGGACCACTTGCCTACCATGCACAGGGTCCGAGATTTAATCTGAAGCATTGCAAAGACAAAATAAAACCAAAACCTCCAGACAGTAATATTATT
>NW_022920597.1:0-206 GCF_012274545.1 Fukomys damarensis
GTACAGAAAACACATGGTCTACTAGAAAGTTTCCCCTAATCACAACACCATGATTCAGGTTTTGAGATAAAGGTATCTGGAGGTGAAAGCAGTATTTAAAGGTGTAGCAGAAGCTATGAGAAATGAAGCATTACAACATAGAGCATGCATACAAAAATGAGGAAGAACAGGGTAATCCATCCTGAATCTGGCTAAAGAACCATTTT
>NW_022920598.1:0-258 GCF_012274545.1 Fukomys damarensis
TAATACTTAACTACTTGACTGTCTCCAAAAAGTATATTAGGAACAATTTACTTATAGCTTCCTACTTGTTAACTTCAACTTTCTAATTTTCAAGGGTAATAAGCTCGTTGACATTCATTTGAGAAGTGATGAAGGAAGTCTTATGAGATAAATCTCTATAATTTCTATTAGTTTTATCTGCATACTAGTGCTATTTGTAAGGGTCTTTAACTAACTGCTACTTGCCAATGCATAATATGGGTAGATGTTCCCCAGGTT
>NW_022920599.1:0-242 GCF_012274545.1 Fukomys damarensis
CGAGATTTTAAAAAATCAGGAAGATACTGGTAAGCAGAATATAGGAAATCAACTATGTCATGATGAAGCAGGCTCCGCCCAGAGATGCAGGGCTGGTTCAACCTATGCAAATAAGTAAACATCGTACCTCACATAAACAGAAGAAAGGACAACTATAGTATGATCATCTTAACTGATGCATAAATACTTGACAAATTCCAACTTCCATTTATGATTTAAAAACCTGAACAAAACAGGTACAG
>NW_022920600.1:0-326 GCF_012274545.1 Fukomys damarensis
CACACACTAGCTGCTTCAGTATCATGTTACTTCTCACTGAATCTGGCTATGGGTCCTCAGCAAAAAAATAATAAATAATAAATCTCTTTCAAACCATATCACCCGAACTTTCTTTTAATTACAGCCTTATGTTTGATCTTAATTTTTTAATAATGGCACTCATGAAAAGCTAGAAAACTAAAAGCCAATGACTCCATTATAAAATATTTTTTAGTGTTCATACCTAAATAATAAGATTCCCAGGCCAGGGATCAGCTCAGTGATTACATCACCTTCCTTGTAAGCACAAGAGCCTGAGTTTGATCCCCGGTACCAAAAAAAAAAAA
>NW_022920601.1:0-321 GCF_012274545.1 Fukomys damarensis
AGCGGTCAGTTTCATGAATGCTAAGTACTGCACAGAGACAGGTGCTGCAACTCCGTGAGTTTAAAAGTGAAGTCCACTTCTTATTGTGAGTACAACTGTAGTCCTTTTTGTTTGTGGGTCTCTGCCTGGCAGAGAATGAAACACTGTTGTGAGGCACTTTTAGCAGACAAGCCCTTCAGGCTTAAGGGAGTGCCTAGCAGCTCTGAGTGTGCACAAGCCTCCGGAACGCTCTATTCTTGGGGATAGCTTCAGTTTGATGTTAGAACACAAACGCACTTTGCGGAGGGCTTCTGCCGTTTAAAGTGCAGTTTTCCCCGGGGA
>NW_022920601.1:508-734 GCF_012274545.1 Fukomys damarensis
GCCCTTCAGGCCTAAGGGAGTGCCTAGCAGCTCTGAGTGCACACAAGCCTAAAGAACTCTGTATACTTGGGGATAGCTTCAGTTTGACGTTAGAACACAAACGCACTTTGCCCAGGGCTTCTGCCATTGAAAGTGCAGTTTTCCCCGGGAAGCAGCTTCTCTCCCCGTTTAGCCGTTTAAAGCAAAGCGGTCAGTTTCATGAATGTGAAGTACTCCACAGAGAAAA
>NW_022920602.1:0-762 GCF_012274545.1 Fukomys damarensis
CTGCCTAGCCCTTTGAAACCAAAGCGGTTAGTTTCCTGAATTTGAAGTACTCCACAGAGAAAGCTGTTGCAAGTCTGTGACTTTACCAGTGAAGTCCACATCTTATACGAAGTAAAAATGTATTCCTTTTTGTTTGTAGGTCTCTGCCTGGCAGAGATTGAAACCCTGTTGTGAGGGGCTTCCACCAGAAATGACCTTAAGTCATAAGTGGGTGCCTACCAGCTCTGAGTGAACACAAACCTGCAGAACTCTGTATATTGGTGACACGCTCAGTGTGAGGTTAGAGCAGAAATGCACTCTGTAGAGTTTTTCTGTGGTTTAAATAGCAGTTTTCCACGGGTAACTGCTTCTTTCGCCACTTAGCCATTGGAAACCAAAACCGGTAGTTTTCTGAATGTGAAGTACTCCACAGAGAAAGGTGCTGCAACTCTGTGACTTTACCAGTGCAGTCCACATCTTATACGATGTACAAATGTATTCCTTTTTGTTTGTAGGTCTCTGCCTGGCAGAGATTGAAACACTGTTGTGATGCGCTTGTACCAGAAAGCACTTAAGGCCTAAGAGAGTGCCTAGCTGCTGTAAGTGCACAGAAACCTCCATAATTCTGTAAATTTTGAGATAGGTTCAATTTTAGGTTAGTATACTAACACACTCTGCAGAGTAATTCTGCAGTTTAAACTGCAGTTTTCCCTCGGAAAGAGCTTCTTTCACTGCTTAGCGCTTTGAAACAAAAGCTGTGAGTTTCCTGAATGTAAAGTACTC
>NW_022920603.1:0-561 GCF_012274545.1 Fukomys damarensis
TGGTTATAACTGATATATTCTGACTTATTCTTGTCATGTTATTGTCCTTTTGTTGACTTTTTTACTTTTTCTCCCATCTCCTTTTAGTTTCTTGCCTTGTCTATTTGATTTTGTCTGTTGGGCCTCATGTTATTGTGAACTTCATTGTCCTTTTCTAGGATATTGTTTAGAATTCCTTGCAGTGCTGGTTTGGTGTTCATGAAATTTCTCAGGTGCTCTTTGTCATGGAAGTATCTTATTTCCCCATCTATTTTGAAAGAGAGTTTTGCAGGATACATCAGTCTAGGTTGGAGGTTCTTTTCTTTTAGGACTTGGAATACCTCACTCCAGGCCCTCCTTGACCTTAGGGTTTGTGTTGAAAAGTTTGCTGTGATTCTAATGGGCTTTCCTTTGCATGTGGTTTGTTTCTTTTCTCTTACTGCTTATAGTATTTTGTTTTTGTGTTGGATTTCTGGGATCTTTATTATTATATATCTAGATGTAGATTTTTTTTGATCATGGCTAGTTGGGGTTCTATATACCTCACTTATCTGTATGTCTAATTCTTCCCTTCTGTTTGGG
>NW_022920604.1:0-282 GCF_012274545.1 Fukomys damarensis
GAAGAAGTGGGGAGAGAAAGATCTGAATATTCTCTTAGTTTACAATATGAATTCTTACTTGTTCTCTGTTTTAAGGCACAGTTAAAAGCATTTCAGAAATATTAAAGTCACAGAAAGTATATGCTAACCATGGAATGCTGGTTCTTATTCCCAGAGTGCATACAACAGACACCCATAATGTTTTCAAGAATTTTCATTTCTATCATGATCAGGAGACTCTGGTTCTCAGCCAGAAATCATTGTTTCATTTCATTTTTACCCCAACTTTTCAACAGATTCACC
>NW_022920605.1:0-249 GCF_012274545.1 Fukomys damarensis
GGATGCAGGTGGCTAAAGTGATATAAAACATGAATGGGAAAAGGAACTCTGGTTTCTCTGTGCTGGGGGACCACACACACACCTGGTTTCCCATCTGTGGTGGTTTTACACACTTCAAGTGTGAGGCAAGGAAAGAGGTCCGGTGTGTGAACCAGAGTGGGGCACCCTGCTAAGAGGAAGATGTGATGTTATGGAGTCATCTAAACACAACATTAGAACCTGCTGTGGCTTAGAACTCATGACACACAG
>NW_022920606.1:0-1066 GCF_012274545.1 Fukomys damarensis
CTTTCACTGCATGAGCCAAAGCATGAGAGAGCCTTTCATTGTTTCTACCCCCAAACACATGAAATAATGATCTCTCCTCCCATTACCCCATTGCCAATGTCTGGATGTCAGAAGAGACACAGACAAGCTTACTACTGATTATTTAGGTAGAGCTCCATATATTCCTTGTTTAAAAAATACAGAGCTATAAAACAAGATAATTTTTATATGGTAACTATCAATAACACTTCCTTGCTGACTCATTCATTCTTGTTTTCCAGTATTGTTAAAATCAGGGAAAATCTTCCCTTTTTAGATACACAGATTCCTGGAATATAAGCAATCATCCAATTTCCTTAATTCTAGCAAATCAAAAAATTCTTGATTTTAGTCTCTGTGAGAGGAGTCAGAAGTCTTTAGTTTTTCCAGGCTGTTACTGTTCTGTCTTCTTACTTGGAGAAATAATGTTGAATCTGTTTGGTCTTCATTTTCTAAACAAGTAAAACATGACTATTTGACTCACTAAATTTTTAGTTTCAGTGTGGTGTCCACAGTTTTTTGTTCCAGCTAGAATTAAACCAAAATGAAGATAAATATGACTTTTGTTTTCTTTGGGATAGAGTGACTGGGCCCTGGGGGTCAGAGGCATCTCTTGTTTTAGCATCTGGCCTTGGACTCCAGTCTGCAGCCCCGAATCCTCTCCGTGGTTGTTTACAAGTGGTTGGAGGCCCTTTGCTCTGACGGGTGACGCTGTTAGGTGTCACAAGGAGATGGTGAGGACTTGAAGTTCCTTCCCAGGCTTCCGGGAGTGAGAGGAGGCTTCAGAACCCATGGTGTGAAGTGTGAAGCCTCCCCAGACCTCTGTAGGTGAACACAGCCCCGTGCAGGGAGCGAGGTTCTCAGGTCCCTGGGGACAGAAGCTCCCGTGGGAGGGACCCTTCCACGAGTCCCCCTCATGGCCTCCCGTCTGTCTTCTGTCACTCAGGATTCAGTGAACTGTTGAGTGTGGGCTCCTGCTTCCTGAGTTCCGTGAGCTGTTCCGGGGTGCAGTCAGGAGGGGTCCTGGAGACTCACACGTGGCCACGTG
>NW_022920607.1:0-236 GCF_012274545.1 Fukomys damarensis
TGTATACATGGAGTTAGTTTCAGTGTGAGGTCAGAACACCAACGAACTCTTCATAGTGCTTCTTAGGTTTAAAGTGCAGTTTTCCCTGGGAAACAGCTTCTTTCACCACTTAGCCCTTTGAAAAAAAAGCGGTAAGCTTCCTGAATGTGATGTACTCCACAGAGAAAAGTGCTGCAACCCTGTGAGCTTACCAGTGAAGTCCACATCTGATATGGAGTACAACAGTATTCCTTTTT
>NW_022920608.1:0-201 GCF_012274545.1 Fukomys damarensis
AGGAATATCTGGGTCAAATGAATCCTCTAATCCTAGTTCTTTGAGGCATCTCCATATTGATTGCCACAGCAATTGCACCAGTCTGCACTTCCACCAACAATGAAGAAGTATATTTCTATCTCCCCACAGCCCCGCCAGCATTTGTGACTGGTTGATTCCTTGATAGCAGCCCTTCTTTCCAGAGGGAGGTGGAATCTCATG
>NW_022920609.1:0-416 GCF_012274545.1 Fukomys damarensis
AACACTCCAGGCTTTAAGAGCCCCAAGGCCAACACTGTGTTATCAGCCTGATGCTGCCTACAAGGTCTGGAATCAAAAACCCTGCCAGACAAACTTCAACTGTGTTTTGCCGACATAAAGAGATTTTACAAGAAAAATCAAGCTATAAATTTTAGCTATTTGATAAATGTATCTTTGTTTCAATTTGAGTTGTTTAATTGGCGTGCTTAAAACACTTCTTGTACAATACAAATTCTTGAATTGTGATTATAGGATTAACTTGCTCTTCTCTGTACTCTTTTGATGAAGAAATCAAGGTTAATACTGTTCTATTGGCAGCCAGTAGAATTTAAAATGTAACAATCTGAGAACAGAAAAAAAAGGGGACACTTTAAATTTTTAAAAACTGAAGACAAGTTTGTTATATATATAAGGTT
>NW_022920610.1:0-544 GCF_012274545.1 Fukomys damarensis
ACCTCACGCGTGAGAGGCAGGCATGCAGCCAGCCATTGAGTTCAATCTCCAGCCTCCCAGTGCAGATGGAGATATGCTGGAGTTACAGAGAATGTTATTCATTTAATACAAAAGACAGCGAAGAAGAATGCAGGAACCAAAATCATAAGAGACAGAAAACTACACACCAAATCGTGGAAATTTGCCACAAGAAAAGTTGAGATGCAAACTAACTTGTTCTTATAAATGTAAGCATCAAATTCTATTTAGTGCTCTATTCCACACTGTAATTCATCGACGGCCAATGTTGGCTGATGAGATCATATCCATGTTTTTGGTATTATAAACACTTACGTAGTGAACATCTTCCTAGATATCTATGCAATTCATGAATTATTCATCTGTTCAAACAACTCTATGGCAGTATATATTCTCTCACACTGGCTAGGTACAGAGGAACAGCACAGTCCAAATAAGCACTGCATGCATGTGGCCCCCGTACTCATATTCAGACTCAGAAAATATTTACATTCCTTCCAAATAGGAGCAAATCCAAAAACCTAGA
>NW_022920611.1:0-313 GCF_012274545.1 Fukomys damarensis
AACTCAATAAAAAGAAAAAAAATTGCCAAAAAAAAAAAAGATACAGTATAGCCAAATTCCGTAGAAAAATTTAATGTAGGATTTGAAATTTCCCCTTACCAAATGAAAATATTGCATGTTCCAGCTTGCACCCATTTCGCTGTTTTAAATTTTAAACTCATATAAAAGCCATAAATGGTCACATGAAATGACAGAATAGAAAAAATTTAAGCTCTCTTTCTTCATCTTTCCCATCACGATGCTATCATTGTTTATTCTGCACGTACTGGGAAAAGCAGGGGTATGAAGTTCTGCAAAGCTGGGGGCACAAACT
>NW_022920612.1:0-217 GCF_012274545.1 Fukomys damarensis
CTAAGTCTCATTTCATATTTTTTGATGGCGCTGGAGATCAAATCCAGGCAGATGCTCTACAACGGAGTGGAACCCTAGACCCTCTCCTTTTTAATCGAGTATCTTCAGCCTCTGCAAAGGTGTGTGGCAGGAACTCTGTTGGAATTTGATTTGGTTCTCTGCTTAGAGATGAGTTGATTAGCATGGTAAGTCATGTCTTCTTACACTGCTGAAGGTG
>NW_022920613.1:0-214 GCF_012274545.1 Fukomys damarensis
GGATCAGGATAGAGGAAAGAGTAGAGAAGGGAGAGGAAGTAAAAAGAATTAAGATGGGTAAGGTGCATGAACCAGCATCCTACGAATGTCACCGTTATTTACTGTAAATACATATTACTAATAACAAAACATTTTTTAAAACAGTATTCATAACCCTGAGTGCAAAGATTGGCTCAGCAAGAGCTCCCAGACTCACTACAGAATTCGCACTCAC
>NW_022920614.1:0-210 GCF_012274545.1 Fukomys damarensis
TCGTCCTTGTGCATCTACACTGGTGGTTTGCAGAAGGTCATGAAAGTGGAAGGTTTAGAGAGATGCATATTAAGGGGCTGTCATCAGCTCATCGAAGACTTTTTGGAATATGTATACACAGGTTTGGTGTTTTGCCCAGAACCGGGATGCCAGCTTTAGTTAGCGTTATGAGATACTTTTGTACTCGGCTAGCAACCTGTTTGCTCTCAT
>NW_022920615.1:0-273 GCF_012274545.1 Fukomys damarensis
TCTCCAGTTCTCTTCTAGATCTTCATCTATGTTACATGAATGAACTTGAGATCCTATATATATATTAGAAATGCAAATAAATGTCATGGAGCATGGTCTCTATTGTTTGTGGCACGCTGTAAGTGTGGCAATTAGTAATATTCCATCCTTGAACATCCAAAAAGAATTCTGATAATTTATTTTAGGTTTTAATGTGCCATATGAAATTATTTATAATCCTTTTGTATTAAAGTTTTGCAAAATAAGAACAATAATGTAAAATTACATATAATT
>NW_022920616.1:0-1328 GCF_012274545.1 Fukomys damarensis
TTAAACCCAGGCAGGGCTCCAACAAACGTGGGTGTCCTGTGTTGTCCCTGGGTGTCGTCCCTGGGTCCCAACATCAGAGGCCCCCCTCTCCCACCCCATGCATACAGCCCATTCACCTCCAATCTGGGGTCACAGACCCAGTACCTTCTCTCCCTGCTGGGTCTCCTCTTAGGGCCTCAGTTTGCTCAGGGAAATGGGGAGAAGAAGAAATGCCCTGTGACTGAGATCAGGTGGTCGGGGAGCTTCACCAAAACAGTGAGGGTTCAGGAACAGGGCACTGGCGCAGAGGGCAGAGGTGCCAGGAGGCCTGGAACAGGCGGGGGGTAGGGGGCACCCTTGGCCTCCAGGAGCCCTTGTCCAGTGGGCCTCTCAGTGCTGGGCTAGGGTGTTGGCGCCACTGGGCACTCCAACTGCCAGCAGGGGCGACTCGCGTTTCATTTTCTGCTGTGTCATGGGGCGGGGGGTGGCAGAGGGGCCCTGCTGGCCAGCCTGGGTGGGTGCAGAGCCAGCAGACAGCTGTGGGCCTAACTGCCAGAGCTCCACCGCGGCCCTGCAGCCTGCCAGGATGGGAGCTGGGCCCCAGGGCGCTTCTTTTTACCTCCCACTGCAAGCACAGTGGGAGAAGCCCAATGGAGAAAAACCAGGAGCTGCCTGTTTCCTTGCGCTGGAGGGGACACCCTGAGAACAAAGTTTTAAGCCACACAGGCATAAAATTTTAAGGACTGTGTCTTGATTCTGGATCAGATGCCCCAGCTGGACTCCAGCCTCCTACCCTCTTTTTGCTGGACAGATATCTGCTGAGGGGGGTTCTGCAGGTCCTTGATTTTATGTCTTTGGTTGTGCTGCCCTGCCGATCTCAGTGTTCTGCATCAGGTCAAAAATGTTTAACTTTCAGGGCCAGGGATTTAGCTCAGTGGTTCCACCGCCTGCCTGGCAAACACGAGGACCTGAGTTCAATCCCCGGTACCAAAAAAAAAAAAAAGTTTGACTTTCAGGGTCCTTGTGACTTTGGGCCAGGAGTGCCAAGTGCAGTGCACGAGGCCGATGAGCCCACCTTTCCACCGGGTGGCACCCGCGGCATCACAAAGACACTCACCAAAGAGCACTTCCGGAACTGTTTTAGAAAGTGGCAGAATGGATAGGTAGTTTTTTGGAAGGGGATTCATCAAAACACAAACAAACAAAAAATGTAAACATTCACTGTTATACTTTTGATTATACCTTGTAGCGCTTTGCAGTGGAACTGAAACCCCTGGGAGAATATGAACACTCATCCAGGCTATACAACCCAGATGCTTATCTGTCTGGTGTCCCCAGGAGAAGGCTGT
>NW_022920617.1:0-793 GCF_012274545.1 Fukomys damarensis
CCATATGCACAGAGACACACAAAAGCTGCAAACACAGGTAGGCACATGGCAGTTAGGATGAGGAACTCATACATAGCAAGATTATACTAAAGCAAACAATAGACAATGAGGGCAAAGGAGAGCCAAAACATAATTGAACCTAAACATAATTGATATTCCCAAGGAAGATAATTAAGCAAATAGAATAATAAAATATGGGAGATGCTGAGATGAATAGTAGAAATAACAGTTTTGTTCAGGTACAGGCATTACGCTCTGGGTCAAGTACACTGACTGCATCCAGCCCAGACTAACAGCTCATTAAAGGGGTCTCCTGAATAGGTGATTTCTAGGGCCTCTCAATGCAAGAGGGTAACACAGGCTTGGTTGAGAGCTATTGTTAATTTCCTTAACATTTCTTCCACAAAACAGAATTCCCCTACTTAAGCTCTCTGATGTTCTTTCATTTTTCTTCTCTCCCATTTCAGGGCATCCTGGTATCATTACTCTTCTGGCTAAGCATAGATGTTGAGAGTTGTTATCTGGCCCAAGTCACCTGGCCTTCCTGAGCCTTCCTGTCCTCTGCTGTACAAAGGCGATGAGAGTAGTTCCCTCCTTCCAGGAGAGCAGATGGAAGGAGACAGTACAGGTGATTTGGTTAGCACAGTGCCTGGAGTGTGGCTAACAACTGGCAAATGGAAGCACTTACTAATTCTGTGCCAGCCACACTGGACTACCACTGCCACCTGTGAAGGACAGGTTGAGTACCAAGCAATAGGTACCATCGCTACCAATGTGACAGAGCTACCTTAGG
>NW_022920618.1:0-630 GCF_012274545.1 Fukomys damarensis
CAGAAGCCACCATTTGCTAAGCGGGTCTTTCACATTCAGAGTGAGCATGGTGAGGTTAGAGACCCAGGCTGCCCTGAAATTTGGTAAATTTCAGCATCCTTCTCTGAGTCTGGTTTCCTTGTCATTGAAAACTTTGTTTGTGTGCACTAAGACAGCTTGTGCACAGTCATGGGAAGGCTGGAAGGTTCCTTCTGGTCCTGAAAGCAGTGATGTCATGAGATGATCAGGGGACGTCCAGGCTCTCAGTGACCTGAGACTATGGGAAGCAAAGCCATCAGAACAACAACCCTCTCTTGGAGGGCTGATTTTTCTGAGAAAGAAATGCAGTGGGGGAGCTGGCAGTGTGGCTCAGTGATGCACACGGTCCTAGGTTCCATGTCTAGCACCACACAAACATACTCACACCAAGGGAAAGTGCTGGGAGATTTACACTCATGGCTTATTTTAGCCTCACTCTCAGGACAGCACACAAGGAAGTGGTAGGGAATCGTTCCTATTTGACAGGCAGGGACACTGAGGCTCACCAGGTTACAGAACTTCCTCAGGGACACTCCGTTAGAGCCAGACAGATCCGACTCCAGTTTGAGATCTGCCACACTCCAGAGCACTGATGACCAATCTGAGCTGCCC
>NW_022920618.1:1558-3104 GCF_012274545.1 Fukomys damarensis
GAGAGAGAGAGACTTGGAGACAAAAGAAGGAAGGAAGGGAGCAAGGGAGGGAGGGAGGGAGGGAATTAGGTAGTCAGGCAGGCAGGCAGGCAGGCTTGGCGGGACAGAGGGACGGAAGGAGCAAGCAATAAAGGGAAGAAAAAAGACTAGAAATGAAAAGGTAGACTCAGAAAAGGGAAAATCGATCATGGAGCTGACAGGACAAAAGGTGAGAGGGATAGTGGGAATGAGAATAATAAAAATATGCTATA
This sequence comes from Fukomys damarensis, assembly GCF_012274545.1. Lineage (NCBI taxonomy): Eukaryota > Metazoa > Chordata > Mammalia > Rodentia > Bathyergidae > Fukomys > Fukomys damarensis. The sequence goes on from NW_022920618.1 coordinate 1,810, forward strand.
CAAATGCATCAGTATACAAAAAAGTCTCTTTATTCTGTATTAATGATGCCCACACAAGCCTACCTGCAATCATGCATATATGCATATATATTGTAAATATACATGTATATTATAGATATATCATCATTACCCTAAGAAATTAAAAGAAAACAGAAGGTTTTGGAGACCTATACATTGGTGGGAGGACATAAATATTCACACAAAGAGTATACTCCATAAAACAAAAAATAATGAAATTTACTTAATCATGATCAACACATACATTTTGTCAAGCATAAGAATTGACCCTGTTAGCCAGGTGTGGTTGTGCACACCTATAATCCCGGTACTCAGGCGGCTGAGGCTGGAGGTTCACCATGAGCTTGAGGCCAATCAGGACTACATAGTGAGTTCTAGGCTACTGTGAACTACACGGGGAGACCCTGTCTCAAGAAGCAAAACACAAGGAAACAAACAGAAAAATAAACCCGTAAAAAGCACACCTTCTCAGATTCCATCTAAATACAATTTATGAAGAAGACAAAGAAAGAAATCATGATAAATGTCAGAAGAGTAGTTGTCACGAAACTGGCAGAGTTAGTGGTGATAAAACTATATGAGAGAATTCTTTCCTTGAATGCACAGTACTAAATTTTTCTATGGGTGGAAGAAACAAGGATGCATACTGTTGTCAACCAAGCTGCATATTTAAAGAAAAACATACACAGCATATCTTTGGAGATGGCTGCCTAAACAGTTCAGAGTCCTTTTGAATTGGACAATTATGTCCTGGGCAGGCACCTCTACCCACAGATCCCGCACAAATAGAGCTGCCACTGTCCTTTCCTGATGTGTCACTACTGACCCACATGAAGGCTTCTCTGTTTCAGTTCTGTCCTAGTCTAGAGTTCAGAATCAAGCCTGTCAGAATGACTCTTACCAGCATTTCTTGTGCATGATGTTCCTCCTGGAATGGACCTGGGCCCCAGCAAGTGCCAGCTACACACGGTGGTGTAAGGGGCAGCATTAGAAGGTGACCAGTCAGCCTTGATGTACAGCAGTGATGGTGAACCTAAAGAGCTTTCAGTGATACACACAGCCGGTTGCAGCATGCATGCCATGGGTTCACCGCCACTGTGTGCTCCTCCCTCTCAAGCAGGATTCCTCCACCGTTTGTCCTGTAAGATGGATGCTGTCACAGAACCGCTCTTGAGAGAAGGAAAGTAGAGGTCTATGAGGGACAGAACATTGGGCTCTGGGCTCCTGGCTGCCACTTTGCTTCTTGCTCACACTTGTAAGAACTCTGTCCTTGTGTA
>NW_022920619.1:0-464 GCF_012274545.1 Fukomys damarensis
AGCGGTCAATTTCATGAATGTGAGGTACTCCACAGAGAAAGGTGCTGCAACTCTGTGAGTTTAGTAATTAAGTCGACCTCTTATGTGGAGTACAACAGTATTCCGTTTTGTTTGTAGGTCTCTGCCTGGGAGAGATTGAGACACTGTTGTGAGACACTTTTAGCAGTGAAGCCTTTCAGGCCTAAGAGAGTGCCTAGCAGCTCTGAGTGCACACAAGCATCCAGAACTCTGTATACTTGGGGATAGGTTCAGTTTGACGTTAGAAGACAAACGCACTTTGCTGAGGGCTTCTGCAGTTTAAAGTGCAGTTATCCACGGGAAACAGCTTCTCTCGCCGCTTAGCCATTTAAAGCGAAAGCGTTGAGTTTCATGAATGTGCAGCACTCCGCAGAGAAAGGTTGTGTAACTTTGTGAGTTTACTAATTAAGTCGACCTCTTATGTGGAGTACAACTGTATTCCTTTT
>NW_022920620.1:0-646 GCF_012274545.1 Fukomys damarensis
GAGGTACAAGATCCCAACAATGAATGTAACTGTACTGTATACCTAAAATGTACCAATAAACTTGATGAGGAAAAAGAAACAAAAACAAGTTCCATTTCACATGTGAAAGGAGGAAGAATGCTAAATGCAAAAATAAAGACAGAAGTAGTTTGAGATTCTTGCAATTAACGCAAACAGCTCAGAGGAAACAGCTCCACTGGGCTAGAATGAGTCTTTTACTGAAGCTCAGGTTTCTTTTTAAAGTCTCTAAAATAGGGAGAAGATACAATGGATATAACTTACATGACCTACACATATTTTTGTAGACTTGGATTATGTAAGTTTTACACATGATCTAAATAAGAAAGGGGTAGATGTTTACAATAGGAGGTGGCTTTGAATAAGGCGAAGAAAAGAGAGAAGGAAATGTCCAGTCATAAAAGTATAGTACTACAGGGAATATGAGCAGATAATAACGCCATGAATGTTAACTCTTGAAACACTACACATGAAAATACTGATGTAAAAAAATATTTTTTAAACAGCTCTGTAAGTGAATAACATATAATTTCTCAAGAGTAAAATACATTGCCCCTGAGATGACAAGCAAATGGCAACCAGTTCAACTCAGTCTCCTGAGCCCTGCTCTTGGACTCCTCTGCCACAC
>NW_022920621.1:0-385 GCF_012274545.1 Fukomys damarensis
AGAGGGAGGGCTGATAGGCAGAGCACAAAGGAAGCAGGTGCACAAAACCAGTACAGCCACCCCACCCCACTTTCAATAAAGTATGAAGGAGACAAAGGTAAGGAAAGCTCTTATTTAGTATATAAAAATATATACTCACATTTATGCATATACATACATGTATATATATGTGTGTGTATATATATATTTTTTTTTCTTACTCTGGGGTCACTATATCACTGCACTTGATACCCACATCCCTTTAATTAAATCACTAATTCTAAGCTCACTTTCTTTAAGACTCCTCCTAACTAACCTATAAATAAAGGCCCTGGCAAGAACCGGACAGAAAAAGACAAGCAGAGCCCACCAAAAGAAATGTTGCCCAGATTAGGGGCTGGTGGCC
>NW_022920622.1:0-1845 GCF_012274545.1 Fukomys damarensis
CCCCTCATTCATTTCTAAGCCCACCGTGACCTGGCTCTTGTTCTGCTCAGTTGTTCCAAAGGTTACCTGATAGCAAATAAAACAGGCATTTTTCAGTCTTTGTCCTACTTCTCCTCTCCATATTTCTCTACGCCCTCTTTGAAACTGTACTTTGGGTTTTTGTGACCCTAGTCTCTAGCCTCCTCAATCTCTGGACTCTTCTGAGTTTTCTTCTACCAGCCTTCTAAATGCTGCTCTATCTTTGGATTCAGTCCTTGGTCCTCTTTCTGAGGTATGTCAACCGTGACCACAGGTACAAAACAATTCTGAAATCTATCCCCAGCCCAGACTATCTGCTGAGTTCAGGGCCTATATGTTTAGTTGCCCTCAGGTACCTGAAATATGTTCCAGATTAAACTCATCTTTTCCTCCACACCGCTCCTTTTCATGTCACCGCCATTTCCCCTCACTTTAAGAAGCCTGGGAGACTCACTGTCCTGTCTCACTTTTCCTTCAAAGCCCACACCCACTAATAATGCCTACCTTTCTTTTTTGTACTGGGCCTTCACTGAATTATGTTGACCAACCCTTTTTGTTTTGTTTTGTTTTGTTTTTGGTACCAGAGATCAAACTCAGGACCTTGCAGTTGCAAGGTGGGCAGCAAAACCACTCAGTAATTCCCTGGCCCTGTTGACCAGCCCTTTTTAAAAAAAGTTTGAGACGGGGTTGCACTAGGTCACTAAGTTGCCTAGGCTGGGCTCGAACTTGCCATCCTCCTGCCTCAGTGCTGGGATTACAAGTGTCCACCACTATGCCTTGCTCCACTATGTATTTTGCAAATTATCTTTATCTTTAGGACATTCTTTTCTCTCAACTCAATAGCCACAGCTTTAGTTCACCATTTGTGTGTGGACTTTTGCAACACTCTAGTCACCCTCCAGAACGATGCCTAAGTGGTCCTTCAAAAAGGGTACTTACTAGATTTTAAATCCACTTAAAGGGATCTCCAGTGCCTACCCTTCCTAATCTTGTTTCTTTCCACTGGTTCTCAAGTTCCAGCCCTACTTTACTATTAACATCTTTAGAATCAGACAACTTTTTTCTTGTCTCCATGGCTTTGTACACAGGTCTCTGCCTACAAAGGCTTTTTAACCCTTAGCCCTGAATTCCACTAAGCCTTCCATTCCCAACAGTTTCATCCTCTTTCAACGCTTTCCTGACCATCTGCACTTCACTCTGGGTCATACTCACTGTCTCATAGACAGCTCCAGTTTAACTTTTATCCCGAATATTGCAACTTTCTCCTTGGCCAGCCACGGACATTAGGCAACCCCCCAATTCCTTTAGGGCGCGAGTAATTTATCCCTAGCTTCAATCAAAGGAAAAATCAGTTTGAGGAACAGTACTAGGTACAAGTAAATGTTCAATAAAATCTTGGCAGCCGGAGATTTAGCTCAGTGGTTCCGCCGCCTGCCTCGCAAGCGCAAGATTACGAGTTCAATCCTTGGTACCAAAACAAACAAACTTGGTAACTAGGTAAATAAACGGATTTAAAGAAGCTAGTGGCCACAGGTAAGAATTTCGCATTTCCCTTGCCCGACCCTCCCAGATCCCTACTTGGTAAAGAAACGCTTTCGCGTTAGCCTCAGGCGGCTGGTTTCTCTTAGAAACCAGGCAAATCCAGAAGGCGGTGAATGCACGAAGCTCTCGACCGGGTGTGATCCAGGCCGTGCGCCTGGATGACCGGTTGGGATTTCGACCCGGGGGGGCCGCCTTCCGGCCACCGGCCTCCACAGCAAGCTCGCGCAGCTCCAGGTGAGCCCACCCACAACGCGGGCGTCGGGGGCGGAGCCAATTTTGGCCCCG
>NW_022920623.1:0-211 GCF_012274545.1 Fukomys damarensis
TGAAGACAGCAAGAGTGCCCATCCCAGAGAGCAGACTTGCTACTCCGTTAATTTTGGATTTCTGAGCCTGTAAAAGTTTGACCGATAAGGGTCCAATGTTTTTACCCAGTCTCGGATCTTAGCAAACAGCAAGACAGATCTTTTGCAGAAGGGAAAGGGACCAGTGATGGAGAGAGAGAAGAGGGAGGGGAAGGAAAGCAGAAGAAGAAAG
>NW_022920624.1:0-207 GCF_012274545.1 Fukomys damarensis
TCAGTGTCTCTTGTTTGTGGGGGTACCAGGGATTGAACTTGGGCCCTTGCTCTTGTGAGGCAGGGGCCAGATCCACTGAGCTAAATTCCCAGACCTCCCAATGTCTCGACCAACTGCAGTGCGGCCACTGTGAGTCTGTGCAGAAAGCGCGAATGCTACTGCAGCTACTCAGTCTGCAGATCAGCTCACAGATGCGATCACCACCTG
>NW_022920625.1:0-221 GCF_012274545.1 Fukomys damarensis
AATCCTAATCTAACACAACTGGTGAACTGGTGTCTTTCTAAAAAGGGGGGATTTGAGCACAGATGTGATCCCTGGGAGAGCACCATGTATGGGTCAAGCTAACTGTGTAATGCTTCTGTGAGCCAAGGAGTGGCGAATATGGTGACCAGGCTGTCAGGGGTGCCGAGAGCTACAGAAGGAATTCCTCCTCATAGCTTTCAGAAGAGACCAGACTAGCCAAC
>NW_022920626.1:0-261 GCF_012274545.1 Fukomys damarensis
GTACTCTCCACACCTCTGTATGATTGTTTGGTCGAGTGTATGTTCACTGGATGCCTAAGCAGTCTGAAACAGTCCACTGTTTGAAAGTCGGGTCAGGGTGAGCTCAATGTATGTCTTAACGGTCTTCCCAAGCCTGCTGCTTATCTGCTGGGTTGAGGATGGTCCCACTGCATTGCTGAATGTTCTACAACCATATCTCTGGATGAGACATCATTGTGGGCTGGCTCTCTGTGTGGCTAACTAGCCCCCCAACTTTGCTGC
>NW_022920627.1:0-498 GCF_012274545.1 Fukomys damarensis
TATACTCAAATCTTAAATGTCCTTCACAAATTAACATAAGAAATAAAGAATGAGGAGAATCTTCTTGGACAATTTCCAAACAAGAATCTGACCATTATCCAGACCAGGGAGGAGAGGGGTCAAATTAAAATAATAAAAATTCCAGCAGGAAACTTACGTGTTTATCTTTCCTTTCTATAACATCTTGCTTTTGTTTGCATCTTTGAGATGTCTCTTTAATATCGGTTGCCTGTAAGAGAAGAGAAACATTACTTAAAAATCCAATCCAATTATGTAGTCCCAACCATGCAAATACTGTTACGTAAGTTAACCTACAAAAATGCCTTCCTCACAATTTATTTCAAACCAAATTTGTAATTACATTCCACCAAAATACCGAGTATAAGAAATTCTCTCAAAGCTATAATATGTATGCATACATTTACCTCATATTTATTTCCCTGCGTTATTTTATGATCCTAACTATAGGATAGTTAGATCAGATATTGGTGCTTTTTT
>NW_022920628.1:0-1865 GCF_012274545.1 Fukomys damarensis
CATCCATCCATCCATCCATCCATCCCTGTCTGTCTATCTGCAAGGTATAATTGAAACTTCAGCAAATGTTTAAACTAAAAAAAAAATTATGCAGTGAAAGATACATTGCTGTCAGTCCCCCTCAAATACTCCCCTCATTTCCAACACATCCCTTCGTTCCTGCCGCTTTCTGAAGCAGTTCCGGAAGTCCTCTTCCATGAGAGTCTTTAGTTGCATTATGTGGCTGCTTCGGTGTCCTGAACTGACTCAAAACATTTACCTTTCATGGCATTTTTTATTTTGAGGAAGAGCCAGAAGTTACACGGTGCCGGGTCCTGTGAATAAGTGAAGGAGGACACACACATCATAATGTTTTTATTTGACAAAATGGCAAATTTTGAATTGATTTAACATCGAGGCAGACATGGGAAGATGTGAAAGAGGACTTCCAAAACTGATTCAGAACGTGGCAGACAGCCAGGTGTGATGTAATCCCTGCATGTGGGAGGCTGAGGCAGGAGGATTGCTGCAAGTTCAAGGCCAGCCTGGGCTTCATAGTGAGTTCAAGGCCAACCTTGTCTCAAACAAAAACAAAACAAAAAGAAAAAACCAGAAAGCGGTAGAAATGGAAAGAAAAGTGTGCTCTAAGTGAGGGGAAGTATTTTGAGAGGGATTAATGGTAATGTGTTGTTTACTGCTATACATTTAAAAAATTTTATTTATTCACTGTATTTTTTCATACTTCATATGTTCATCTGTCTTACTATTCTGTCTCTGTAGAGAGCCCTGAGCAATACCACTCCTTTTTTCCATCTTCCCTAATAGCATTCCCTTTTTCTCCTTCATCACAGGAAACCACTATCACAATTTTGGTTTCTTTGATTTCACCTATTCGCCATTCATATTTTAAATTTCTATTACATATATGTCCATGAGAGGTAAATAATTATAGCCACTACCTTTTCTGTTTGTGTTATTGTTATTCTGTATCTCCCATACTGCATTTATATCTCTAACACACACACACATACATACACAGAGTGCCATCATTTTAATGCTTGTATTACATTCTAACAAGTGAATATACCTCATTATACCTGGTCTTCACTGATGAAACTTTCAGATTTCTCCCTACCAGTCCCAGTTTATGGCTATAAAAACAATGCTGCAAGACATTATTTGTGCCTGTCTTTCCTGCACAGGTGGAAGAGTTTCTAGAGGGTGTAACTGTAAAGCTGTGAATCATGTAGTATGTTGGATAAACCTTTCCCTCTGGCTCCAGGTTGGATTTGACTAGTGGAAGATGCTGGCAGAGGGCAGGACAGTGAGAGCAGTGGCTTATTCTCCTGGCTCTTGTCCTGCAGGGCCTCTGAGGGTTCGTTACATTCCTCGCCTCAGGCTACAGCTCTTGTCAAGTGGCTCAGTGATTCACTCTCCCTGGGTTCTGGAGTCCTGGAGGCCCCTTTTTCTCTTTGTCCCCAGGCTCCCCTGTTTTTGCTGCTCTTGTTCCTTTAAAGTGTCCCTTAAGGGGTTATGTAATTCATTGTTAGAGCACTTGCCTAGCATGCACAGGGTTCAAGCCTCAGCTTGCAAATAAAGTGTTCAGTAACCTGCTCTGTGTTTTTGTAAACTGTCATTTGATGGGCTTGTTCTCGGTTATCTAGAGTGACAGTGCATTGTGTTTCCTGCCCAGGGACTGACCAGACTATATAAGACATTTACAGTTTCACTAGACGATGATAAACTACATTTAATCTCTGTCTCTTCCAGAGAAGTCGATGAAACCTTAGAATTTTGTAACCTTACTGAAATACGATTTCCTTACTTTTTACCATCTATAACCTCTGTTCTACTCACTGGTCCATGAAAATGCTTTTGCTCTGAGG
>NW_022920629.1:0-679 GCF_012274545.1 Fukomys damarensis
ATATAGTAAACCCAATTTTCCCCAAAGCAGGTGCAGCCAAGATCATGGTACAAAAGGGAGAGGAGTAGAAGGTGTAAGTACCTTTGCTGGTTGTGTCTCAGGGTGTATGCAGAGATCCGTGCCTGTAGTGGAAACTCACTCCAGAAAGTCAGTTAAGCCAAGAACATATACCTATCCCTGGTTCCTTCTTCCTGGCAAACAAATAGCTGACAGCAAACAGTTTTCCTCTATGTGTACTTTACTGGCATTCTAATGCTGAAGGACAAATAGAAATGCAGAAGTCATTTCTGAAGGGTAAAAGTTTGTAAGAGTGAGCTAGAGAGTGACTACATTTTGAAAAGGAGAGACCAGTGACATTTCTGAGTAGAGGAAAGAAAAATAAATCAGTTTCAAGAAAAGGTAGAAAATTTGGCATAGGACAAGAGAGCACTGAAGTAGTGATATTTGTGGGATTGTCATCCTGCCCCATGGCCTCTATGGGCTCAAGGAATAGGGTTTGAGCAGAGAAAGGAGGCATCTGGAAGGGACTATGGGTAGTGACCAGAGGGCTACAGATCAAAGTTCGACCCCAAGTCTACCAGCAGGGCATTTCTTGTGTGGCTTTGTGGGAAGGGGATCTGGGAGTTCAGACACTGGTGGTCTTGAAGTTTAGGAATTAGGCAGGACCACCAAGCTCAGG
>NW_022920630.1:0-253 GCF_012274545.1 Fukomys damarensis
GTTACCTATTATATTCATTGTACAGAGGAAGAAAATGAGAACCTGAAAGGTTCAGTGACTTATGCGAGGCCACTCAGGTTGTGAAAAGCAGGATCTGAACAACCCAGTTAGGAGGATTGTGCAGGGGTGTCCAAAAATGTTCATAGTTAAGCTTTTAAAAAGTGAAGGTGCAATACATTTTACTGCTATGAAAAGCATACACAGTACGTATATATAAGCATAACGTCACATTTTTTAGTAAATGCACTAAAAT
>NW_022920631.1:0-244 GCF_012274545.1 Fukomys damarensis
AGCTGTGACTGTACCTGATCAGGTGGTTTAGAAGCCTTTATAACGACTTTGCAGAAATTTTTTACTGAACTCTGCTTTAACCAATTAACAGTTTATCCTGAGCATCATTTGGGTGGTATGTTTACTTACATACTATTCTAAGCATACTGAGACAGGCGTCATTTCAATCACTCAATTCTTTTTTGCATGAGATACACTCACACATTGGTTTATATGATTTTTAAAATTGAAAACAATATTTTAT
>NW_022920632.1:0-204 GCF_012274545.1 Fukomys damarensis
GATGGACTGATCGTCAGTAGAATGCCGCACAGTAGGAGTGAGGTCTCACGGTACTCTTCACAGGTTCTCAGTGATCTATGCGAGTCAAACGAGGGGGAATTCAGGCTCACTCTAAGACTCTCTCCTGGATCTTGGTGTCCCATTTGCTATCTCTGGCGAGGTGGGTGGGCTGCATGGCGAGGCTCTGCTCATTTCCCCACCGGT
>NW_022920633.1:0-248 GCF_012274545.1 Fukomys damarensis
AGATTTCTTTTAGAAAAATAGTTACCTCTCAGCATAGGTTGCAAAACTTACTTACTTATGTGACATAATCGGTTTACTCAACAAACTGCATCTGTCACTTCAGAGGAATACAACTACGTTCAAGCCAGCAGAGATTGTGGCTGCATTCAAAACCAAACTGGAATTACGGGGGCGCTGAGTAACATTGGGATTTTTGACATGTTTCAAATGTTAGCAGAGGTTTTAAAAGAGACATGTAAGGACCTTCT
>NW_022920634.1:0-356 GCF_012274545.1 Fukomys damarensis
CCTTTCTCTGTGGAGTGCTTCACATTCATGAAACTGACCGCTTTCGCTTTAAATGGTCAAGCGCCGAGAGAAGCTGTTTCAGGGGGAACACTGCACTTTAAACCACAGAGGCCCTCTGCAAAGTGCGTTTGTGTTCTAACGTCTAACTGAAACTATCCCAAAGTATACGGAGTTCTGGAGGCTTGTCAACACTCAGAACTGCCAGGCACTCTCTTAGGATTGAAGGCCATCTCTCCTAAAAGTGCCTCACAACAGTGTATCAATCTCTGCCAGGCAGAGACTTACAAACAAATAGGAATACAGTTGTACTCCACATAGGAGGTGGAATTCACTGGGAAACTCACAGAGTTGCAGCA
>NW_022920635.1:0-296 GCF_012274545.1 Fukomys damarensis
AAAAAAAAAAAAAAAAAAAAAAAAAAAAGAGAGAGAGAGAACAAAAACATGAGGAAGAATACTCTAGAACGTTCTTTAATTTTTCTAGCAACAGTGAATGAATAAGATAATGTAGTATACTGCCAAGAGTTTAGAAATAGAGGATATTGTACTGACCAAGGAATGGGTATTTATTGAGTGTGTATCTCCTGGGGATGAAAAAGATAGTGATTTCAGTAAGTCTCAAAGCTACCCAGAGAAGGATATTAAATGGAGAAAAAAATGGGTACTCAGTATAGGGATTGAGCACTTTTTTT
>NW_022920636.1:0-227 GCF_012274545.1 Fukomys damarensis
ATTTAACATACAAATACCAGTTGTGTTAGTACTTTACTGCCCAGAGCCTAAAACTGCCTTTTTTAAAAAAATTCAGCAATCTATGAAATTTACTTAAAATAAAAGAATATGGTTGTCCATTCTCAAGAGAACTAATGTATATGGGGCATCCAGAGTTTGTACTGACTACAAGAGCTTGTAAAATTATTTGCAAATAATATCTGCTTCAGAAAATTTTGGTAAACTAT
>NW_022920637.1:0-222 GCF_012274545.1 Fukomys damarensis
TGAGAAGATCGCAGTGCACATTGCTAGCTCAGGAAAACACTGAAATTCAAAATTCCAAGTATGGTTTCTACTATATGTCTATTTTTTCTGCATCATGGTAAAGTTGAAAATATCCTAAGTTGAAACACTGTAAGTCAGGGACGGTCTGTACAAGAAAAGAGTATCCACACTGTCACTCCTGTTTTTATTTTCTGCTAAAGACTGATTGTCTTCTCTCCCATC
>NW_022920638.1:0-1539 GCF_012274545.1 Fukomys damarensis
CCCTGCTGTTTGCATCTCCCATTAGCCTGGAGCCAGCACTCCTTGAGCCAGACTTTTCTTTCTATGATGACCAAAGCACAATAGGGCAAGGCCAAGGGCAGTGCACGTCGAGCCTCTGCTGGGGCATCTCTGCTAATGTTCCAGTGGCCCAAGTAAACCTGATAGCCAAGTTCAACAACCACTAGAAGGGAAGCTCATTTTCTTCCACACTGCAAGGCGCTGGAGTTCAATACCAGTACTGGAAGGAGAGGATTGGGGACCAATAATTTCATCTGCCACAAAATGGAACAAACTTCTGGGTAGGCTCAGCACTTTTCATGGATGTGCTTGTGACTATGTGAGTCCAGCCCACGAACTAAAACCTAAGAAAATAGCATCATCTGCAAATACATCTAGGATGTAGTTGGGAAACGATGGAGGATATAGGAGAGCCCTGTTTCCTAAACTCCCTCCCCTCCACTCTGGCTCCATTCCTGGGGTCCATGAGAAGAACTAGAAGCCACACGCTCCTCCTTATGCCTGATTGACATGCCTGGGACTTTGTCACAGTCCAGCCCTTCCTCGCCTCAGTCCTAGAGAGTGCATCTCCTGCCTCCTTCCATTTCCTTCCTGAGGTAAAGATTAGGGCTGGGCAAACCAGACAACTAACTGGGCAGACCGTGTCCAAGTCATAAAAACCCAGAGGACATGCACAGAACATGGGACCCAAAGTGACTCCACGGCTCCTCAATACCATACACAAAACCAATCAGAAAGCAATATATTCTTTTTCTTTTTTGGAGGCAAGGGCTCAGTATGTAATCCAGGCTGGCCTTGAATTCACTATACAGCCCATGCTGGCCTCAAACTCACAGCAGTCCTCTGACTCAGCCTCCCTAGAGCCCAGTAGAGGACAACAGGGAACATCACAACCTACATATGCTGTGTTGCTTTCTAACTTATAAATTAGGCACAGTAATGAGAGATTACCAATGGTAACTAATAACATATAACAAGCACTATAATAAAAGTAACATGAATGAGTATCACATTGAAATGTATTCACACTTTTCAAGATAATATGAGAAGATGCAGTGGTTACATGAGGAGACTACATGGTGTTATGGCAGCAACAGGATGCCATGTCAGGGTTTCTAAACACCAGCACTGTGATCCTCAGCATCACCCCGCTGACCAAGAGAGCTGCTGTGTCTACCGCACATACAGCACAGATCCACAGGAACAAGGGATGATTCACACCCCAGGTGGGAAAGAATCCAATGGCCCACAGGGTAATATTTCATCACACTAGTCAAAATGCCACATAACTGAAATTTTCTAATTGCTATGTCTGGAATTTTCCACTTAATATTTTCAGAACATGGTTAACTTCTGATGATTAGGACCTCTGAAAGCATAACCACAGATAAAGGGACACCCTCTGTTAAAAAAGACTTGAGTGGCCAGGGATTTAGCTCAGCGGTTCGGTGGCCTGCCTTGCAAGCTCAAGGACCTAAGTTCAATCCCTAGTACCAAAACAAAAAAAAAAAAAAAAAAAAA
>NW_022920639.1:0-218 GCF_012274545.1 Fukomys damarensis
TAAAAGTGCCTCACAACAGTGTTTCAATCTCTGCGATGCAGAGAACTACAAACAAAAAGGACTGCAGTTGTACTCCCCCTAAGAAGTGGACATCACTGGTAAACTCACCGAATAGCAGCACCTTTCTCTGTGGAGTACTTCACATTCATGAAACCGACAGCTTTCGCTTTAAATGGCTAAGCTGCGAGAGAAGCTGTTTCCCGGGGAAATCAGCACTT
>NW_022920640.1:0-1187 GCF_012274545.1 Fukomys damarensis
GTCCATCTCCTGGTTTGCAGTGCTCTCCAGCTTTCTAGCACAAATCCTTCAACCTTTCACTGCAGAACCTTCTGGCCTTCTGTTCTCTTTCATACCCAACTCTGCAGGCTGTCATTTTAAGCCCACCTTGTATAACATATTAAATCTATCTCTCTAGTGAACACTGACTGATACAGATTTTAGTACCAAGAGTGTCTCTAGAGAAACAGAATTGTAAAGATGAAATTCTTTAGTGGTTTTAGTAATTCCTGGAATTGGTTCTTTATTTTGATGAGCCCTAAAGATGCCATGATCTCTTTTGATAATGTGTGGAGTGCTGATAGTCCACGATACAATGTACATCCATTTGATTATCCTAATTCGCTACTTGTGAGGTGCAAGAAATTCAGTGACTCCATATATGATACTTTTGAATATGTTTTGCAGAAATAAAATGATGCTAGCTGGTTGTTCTTAGCATCTCTGGACAAACTAGTGAATGAAAATAAGGAATTTAAAGATTCAAATTCCCAGCTGCAAAAACACAGGAAGAATCTAAAAGTTTCTAAGTGTGTCCTGAAAGAGAATCTTTTCTCCTTTAGCTGCAGGACTGAGATGGCAGAAACCCAAACACAGGCCCTCATAATTCAACTAGTCAAAATACAGCATAAGTGAAACAGTCATCAGTGCTCACTAGGGACAGGGTTAACATAAGATATATATGAATTTACAACATAAGCTTACAATGACTGCCTCAGAGTCAGGTGTGAAAGAGTTCAAAGGCTGTCTGAGTGCCTGGAACTCACTGTACAGTCCTTGCAAGTTCATATCAGAAAGCCACAGGCTCTGTAGTGGAAGTCATGAGACAGATGTCCAAGGGGAAGGCAAAGACTGGAGCTCCTCCAAAGAAACAGAAGTGGCCTTCTTTCTTTCCCCTTTTTATCTCATTCAGGCTACAAGCATATCAGTTGGTGCCACTCACACCCAGGGTGGGTCTTCCACCTTCAGTAAATCTAATTCAGCCACACCCAGAACTTTACTAAGCCAAAGAGTTGAAAATTTCATACTCAAGTTGACACAATAGCCAACGATCACAGACTTTGTCCTTTGTTGTGGTGGATATCTAGAAGCCTTATGGGTTATGGGTGAGCTTTTGATAGGTGATTGGATCATGGGGATATGTTATAGCTAAATGTGATGTTAGGAGA
>NW_022920641.1:0-275 GCF_012274545.1 Fukomys damarensis
AAGGTAAAATGGTGTAGTCTTCACCATTGGTATACCTACTATGGAAAACAGTATGGTAGGCACTTCATCAAAAAGTTAAACATAGAAGCTGGGCATGGTGGCGCTTGCCTGAAATCCCAGCACTTGGGAGACTGAGGCAGGAGGATCCCCATGAGTCTGAGGCCAGCCTTGGGCTACCTAGTTAGTTGAAGGCCAGTCTGAACTACATAGTTAAACTCGGTCTCAGAAAACAAAACAAACAAACAAAAAAAGTTAAATATAGTATTACCATTTGA
>NW_022920642.1:0-914 GCF_012274545.1 Fukomys damarensis
TGCTGGATAAAAAAGTATGCTACATTATGGGACCACAAGTTCTCCATAAAGAAACACTAGAGGAAAATGGCTTTGGAAACATTAATGGAATGTAGAAAACTGCCATATATTGTGTGTAAAATACAAGTGATGGAAAACCAAACCATTGCATATAATAGAGAATTCTTTTCTGTCACAATTGTTCCAAAACATTTTCACCAGAGTTGGCTCCAGACTGGAAGATATTCTTTCACAACAAATAACCTGAATCTCATATAGAATATTTCATTTAGTGGGGAACATATTATGTGAAAATTAAATATATAGAAACTTAGCACTCAGGAATGTTCCCATGAAAAGCTCTACCAATTAAAAAGTTTAAATGTATCTATTTATCTAATTAAATACAGTACAAAAATCTATGGGTAAACAAAGATAGAGATGGACTGAAAAGATGGAGAAAAATGATAAGTGACAGGATGGTCTTTGCTCATGTCTTGGGTAGAATATATGCACAATCTTGCTCCCTTCATTAAATTCTGAGTTAACCTTTATTGAGTTTGACAGCGTATATTCTATGAGTGTGTTCATAAATAATATGCATTCTTCACATTAAAAACATTAAGCTTGGAAATGTAGAAAGTTGCACACATGCAACACCGATTTGGTACTATATTGAGTTGTTGACAAGATAGTGGCATACATGCAAAAGTGATTCAGTAATGAGAGCATTATCCTCCACCTTTCAGGAATTCAAAAATGGCTTCATACAAAAAAATTTCTAGATCTATCGATCATAGCAGTATGTTCAGTGAGATTCACCATATGATAACATCATTAAACAACAAAAAAAGCACAAGCATACTTCATACTTTCTAAATGAAAAATCTTACAAAATTATTCATCTTAAACTAGAAGTTCACCTTATGCTTAAT
>NW_022920643.1:0-233 GCF_012274545.1 Fukomys damarensis
CCATGAACCTCCTTCCACCCCTGAATGCACTTCTCAAGATCGATCCTTCCTGTTATGAGGCGGGAAGGCTGTGGCTGCGAGGGTACTTTGAGAGAGGTCACTCTCTGTTGTGGTCCAAATGTGTAGGATCCTTGGGGCAGCAGCGCTGAGAAATGGAACTTTTCGGGGTGACTGGGTCACGGGCAGATTAGTGAGTGAGTGGATTAGCAGGTTATCACAGGAGTAGCTTGGTT
>NW_022920644.1:0-236 GCF_012274545.1 Fukomys damarensis
GGAGGCAGGGCCACGGGGGAGCGGATACCGGGAAGGGGAGGGGCAGGAGGGGCGGTGACACCGAGCGCAGGAGAGAGCGGGGACTCTGGGCTGAGTCACGGCCGGCTCGAACCGGGCTCTCACCAACCTCGGGTCCTGCCCTGGGGTGCTGTTGGATACCTGCTTGGACTTCGGCCCAAGACTACCTCTACTACACCGAGCCTCCAAATGCGCGCCCGACCGGCCATGGACGTGCC
>NW_022920645.1:0-486 GCF_012274545.1 Fukomys damarensis
TAGCAAGTCCAGTCCCTGCCGTCTCTTTTCCTCCCAGTGGCCCCCGGGCAGTGCTTTCAAATGCAGCCCTCACACTACTCCTGTCATTCACATCTGGAGGAGGGGGCTTGTGAAATACGCAGAATCCAGGAATGTAGCCATGTCTGGGAGTGAGGCCCAGGATTCTGCATGCTCAACAAGCTCTTGGGGAGATCACCATGTACTCAACATTTAAGAACACCTGAAATAAGAGACATTTAAATCAAACTTTGATGTATGTGAGTAATAAAGAGAAAAAAAGATCTGATGGCATCCCTCTTGTTAAGCAGAAATAAGTCTAGGTCATCTTTATTTCCACAACGAATGACTCTCCCTACTGAGTGGAGACTGTTTGTCTTCAGGGGTTCTCCTATCCTTGGCCCTGAGAGTCCTCTCACCCCCAACACCCTCCCCTACAGGCAAGGGGACCATCTGGCTGGTACTCACCATCTTGCTGTTCCACAGGTG
>NW_022920646.1:0-610 GCF_012274545.1 Fukomys damarensis
GAACCTCCAGAACTCTGTAAACTTTGAGATAGGTTCAATTTTAGGTTAGTATACCAACGCACTATGCAGAGTGCTTCTGCAATTTAAACTGCAGCTTTCCCCTGGAAAAAGTTTCTCTCACTGCTTAGCGCTTTGAAACAAAAGCTGTGAGTTTCCTGAATGTGAAGTACTCCACAGAGAAAGGTCCTGCAACTCGGTGTGTTTGCCAATGAAGTCCACATCTTATTATGAAGAAAACTTATTGCTTTTTTGTTTTTAGGTCTCTGCCTAGTAGAGATTGAAACAGTGTTGTGAGGCCCTTGTACCAGAAAAGCCCTTAAGGCCAAGAGAGTGCCTAGCAGCTCTGAGTGCACACAAGCCTCCAGAACTATGTTTACTTGGAGATAGATTCAGTTTTAGGATAGAACACAAATGCACTCTGCATAGTGCTTCTGCAGTTTAAACTGCCGTTTCCCCCGTGAAACATCTTCTTTCCCACTTAGCCCTTTGAAACCAATGTGGTCCGTTTCCTGAATGTGAAGTACTCCAAATAGAATGGTGCTGCAAATCTGTCAGTTTACCAGTGCAGTCCAGAACTTATAGGCAGTACAACTGTATTTCTTTTTTATTC
>NW_022920647.1:0-215 GCF_012274545.1 Fukomys damarensis
TTTCCTCGATGACCGGTTTTACCAGTATAGTCAGTGTCCTCAAAAGTAGATGGGGGACACAGAGTGGGTCTGGCAAATTGAGCCACACAGAGAAATGCTTTGAACTTGGAGCAGGGGACTTGAGTGGTGGGAGGATGAGGCCTCTGGGAGAGCATAGAGCCTGACCAGAGATGCCCCAGGAAGGGAGGACCGCTGTCCGGCAGTGGGGTGCCTTG
>NW_022920648.1:0-417 GCF_012274545.1 Fukomys damarensis
TTATTGGATTTGGGAAATGAAAACCACGTACATTTTATCAACATCTTTTTGCTATAAAGAATATCCCATGGGACTACATATTTTCTTCTTTTGGAAAAATTAATATGGAAAATTAACTATGTGCTCGTAAATAAGAATATTTTGATAACTTTTTTTATAACTCAGGTTGATGAATTAGATTATTATTATGCATGAATGTTTCCTGCCAGAATGTACAGATAATGATCTAAATATCATAATTTAAACATTC
This sequence comes from Fukomys damarensis, assembly GCF_012274545.1. Classification (NCBI taxonomy): domain Eukaryota; kingdom Metazoa; phylum Chordata; class Mammalia; order Rodentia; family Bathyergidae; genus Fukomys; species Fukomys damarensis. The sequence goes on from NW_022920648.1 coordinate 251, forward strand.
ATATTTGTGAAAGAAAACAAAGTATCATCACCTCAGTGATGCTCTCCATAGAAACACACTGGTGAAAACAGATGCTTATGATTTCCCTCCACCGATGCATCTCTCTCCTCAGTGATCACCATGGAAGCAGGTAAACTATGTGCAAGATACTAGCTTCGTGCTCGGGC
>NW_022920649.1:0-278 GCF_012274545.1 Fukomys damarensis
ATAAATTCTCAAATAAAAAAGCAAAGAAAATGAGAACCAAAATAACTCATGAATTTGGTAGACCAACATATAGATACAAGGATTAATGTGTTGATAAATTTAAAAAATACGAAATGTAAAGCCTGAGATTTAGCTCAATAGTGCTGCATTTGCCTAGCCAGAACAATGTGCTGAATTTAATCCCCAGCATCAGAGGAAGAAAAACAAAAAGGAAAAAAAGAAGAAAAGAGGGAAAAAAAGCATATGTACTTTCTGACATACTCAATAAATTAAAAATA
>NW_022920650.1:0-208 GCF_012274545.1 Fukomys damarensis
GAACTGCTCCTCTCTTCTCTTTTACTTCCTGGAAGCCATGCAGTGAGCAGCTTTGCTCTACACTTTCTTCTGTTGTACCCCATCTGCCTTGGAGCCAGCAGACCATGGTCTGAACACGCTGAAACCTTTGAGTCCAAACAAACTTCTTTCATTTGCAGGTGTTAGATATTTTATTCCAGCAACAGGAAAGATGACCAATACAGTCTTA
>NW_022920651.1:0-210 GCF_012274545.1 Fukomys damarensis
ATGGGTTTAACTGAGAAATCCTGGGCCACTGTCTCTCTAAGGATACTGAGATCTGCCTGGATATGGGGGAGACCTCATCGACCAACAAGTGTTACACAAACCAGCCCTCACAAACAAACTGACTTCATACGTCAAGGGTCCACTGTGCTTTCCTGGCGGTGCATTGAAAAGGATGGAGGAAGCTCCAGTGAAAATGAGAACAACTTGCAT
>NW_022920652.1:0-2050 GCF_012274545.1 Fukomys damarensis
CAATAGATTAGCTGTGCCTATGTATATTTCATAATCGGTTTCTCAACAGCCTGGGATCTGGGATCTGTGAGTACATTTTGATACGGCTTTTAGTTCTGTATGTTTGTTATGCCAATGTGGCTAGCAACAAATCGCAAATACATATTACAAGTGACTACACCTATATCCTATTAAAACAATTTAGTTTCCAACAGGTGGACAAATGGGCTGTTTCCAAGATTTAGCTATTACAAACTGTGCTGCTATAAACATGGGTGTGCATATTTCTCTGTGATATGATTCTTTTAGTTCTTTTGGAAATGTACCCAGCAGAGAGATGGCTGGGTCAAATGGAACCTCCAGTCCAAGCTCTTTTGCCCATCCTTTGGAAAATGGATAAAGAAGATGTGGTTTTTCTATAAAATGGAATATTACTCAGCCATAAAGAACGAGAAAATAGATTCATTCACAGGGAAATGCAGACCCTTTAAAGAGCAAAGTTGTTCTACAAAGTTTCTGAAACAACTGAGCAGTGACTGTTAACTTCAAACAAGCACTGGAAATGTTTCAATATCCTTCCCGTTCATACATAAATCCTAGGACCATGCTGGCTGGAGGTTACTGGAGTGGACACGATCTGGGCTGAGAGGATTTGATTTAGGCAATATCTGAGAGCCATAGGTATCTACACTGGTCAAGAGTAACAGTGAAATACTGGCTTGGAATTGAGGCAGACACAGAAAAGAAGGGAAAAGTTCTAAGGGCAAGACACTAGGAATCAGCAATGGGGTGAAAATCTAGTTCCAAATTCACTTTAACTTACCTATAGATTGAAATCTCCTTTGTGAGAAACTAGATTCCCAATTTATCACAAAATAGGAAAAAGAAGATTCTGACTCATTCCAATGATTTCCTCCCTATAAGTTATTTGCATCATGATGTTTTAAAAGGAAAGATATTTTAAAATTCATCTCTGTACCAATTTATTTACATATATATATGTTCAACAAAGACATCTCTCCTATTTTCCCCCTACAGATATAGGAGCAAATTATATTATTAAATAACTGGGATGTTATGCTAATTTCAAGTTCTTTTCTTTTAAGCATTGTCTCTACATAACTGTTTCCTTATTTGCTATAAAGCTTTTAATAACCAGCCAACAGCCAGCTAGAAAAAAATAGAAAATTACAGAATCTGGCTACAGTATTTTGGAGACTCTCTGTTCAGGTTTTACTTGTTTAGGATTGGTTTTTATAAAACTCGAGAGAATTATCCCACTTTTAAAAAAAATTATAAAGCTTTATATATGCTCTATTATGGAAAATGTTAGACATGTTGACGTGATTTTCTGAATTAATTCTGAAATTAAAATGTCACTAGAGCCAAGCATCATTCCACCATATGTTAATAAAAAAAGCTTTCAAAAATTAGAATAGTCTCCATACATCTTAGAGGAAAAAAAAAAGAGTTGAAACTTGCTGGCCCTAAATCATTGTGGCAAAGGCTGCCAAGTCTGCAAGTGTAGATCAATCATCTTGTCCTTAGGTTCAGTGTTGTGACTGTAGAATTCAGGAGAAGCTCTGATCTCAGATTTTAAGTCAGCATTTGGAGTCATTACTCAGCAATCAGCACTCTGAAGCTAGGGTCTAAAAGCCCTTATCAGCAATGATATTTCTCTCCACAGCCAAGTGACTCCACCTGAAATTTAAGTCTGGCTTAGGACTATTGAATATCCAGTGTCACATCATCATTACTGGCTCTCTCCGACTACCTTGCCTTTGGGAAATGTGATCATATTTTTTATAGAACACTGAGTTTCTTTCTGACAAAGCGAGCGATGAAAAAGGATCAGCCAAATCTTTTAGAAGAGAAATGACAATTAAAATACTCTCAAATGATATGGCAAAAAGGTCCCCCTTTTATCTCTACAATTTTATGTTATCAGTTACTTACTCACTGTCATGTGATGACAACACATTGACAAGTATTAATTATTAGGAGCCCTGCTGTGGGGAGGCTCTTCGTCTGCTAGGGTGACAGCTCCACCACAAACCAGCTGTGGCCATGA
>NW_022920652.1:2135-2356 GCF_012274545.1 Fukomys damarensis
ATACTGTATATGTTTGTGTGCAGGACCTTTGTGCTGAAGTATTTTTTTCTATCTAAAATGATTTTTAAAATGTTTTAAAAATACAGTATTTTTTCTTACTCTGGTTTTTCTTCAGATTGCACAGAATTTTTACCTTTTAAAAATGGTATTTTTCAGCGCTGGGAATTTAGCTCAGTGGTTCCACTGCCTGCCTCACAAGCAAGGACCAGAATTCGATCCCT
>NW_022920653.1:0-2002 GCF_012274545.1 Fukomys damarensis
CCTGTCAAACACTGAACCAATGTCTTCATCCTATGAGAATGTTTTATCCTTTTTCTTTTTTTTTTCTTTCTTTTTTGTTTTTTTGGTTTTTTGTTTTATTTTGTTTTTTGAGACAGGGTCTCACTATGTAGTTGAGACTGACCTGGATGGAACCCTGGAACTCACTATGTAGTCCAGGCTGGTCACAAACTCACAGTGATCCTCCAGCCTCAGCCTCTTGAGTTCTGGGATTACAGGTGTGTGCCACCATGCCAAAAGCCCATCCTTTTTCTTCTTAACCATAGATACTAGAGAAGAAAGCTTAGGGATCTTGCCTATGGTAAACTAATTTTGTTTATAAGTTTAATATAGAAGTTTATTTTCAAAGAAAAATTAAAATGTTCACCTTTTAATTTGCTTTGATATTCCAGCAATCACCTTTCATTCTTTTCTTCCATGGTTAACTTTCCTTCTGAAAACTTATGTTCCTACTAAATCATTTAACTTTGCTAATTCTTATACTTATTTATATAGGGAACTTAATAACACTCAAATAAACATTTATGACACATCTTGCCTTTTGTTCTATCCAGATGCAAAATGTTATTATTTTACCATTACCTGTTCATTTTTAAAAGCTCAAGACCTCCTTGCTGATCTGAAGACAAGGATTAAATCATGTTAGTAAAGTAATCCCCTTACTTCCTTAATTTTATTAGAGAAACTAATGACATTTTCTCATCAGTTTCTGCTACACTAATGTGTTTTAAGTATCCATTTTTCAGAGTGCTTGGTTGTTTTTCTGAGTGGAGCATCAATAAGAAGCATAAGTATCAAATAGTTATGAAAGATGTTCCTTTATAACAATCAATACAGAAACAATCCTCTAGCTACTGTGTAAGATATGTAAGATACCTAAAAGAAAATAGCTTTCAAGAAAATATCCAACAGGGCCTCACAAATGCAGGATCTTGAGTAAGATCCCTGGTAAAAAAAGAAAAAAGTAAATAAAGTTCTAGTATGTTTTTTAAAAAAGAAAGAAAACATGCAATAACTCAATAGTACATGTGAAAAATAAAACGAGGCTTTTTCTCCTTTGTTTGGAACAGCACAGCATATCTTCCCATAATAAAGGCTTGTCATAGGTTTTGGCTGTTTTTACCTAACATATCTGGTGCCAAAACTCAGGAGTAAGGTGGTCAATTAAGTGATGATCCCCCACAGGCCAGGGTTGATCAGCCGTTTGGCCTCCTCCTCCAGACCACATCTGCTGAGACAGTGATGACTCACAGCCACACCGGTCACTGATTTCAGGGTGAGTAGGTAGTTAGCTTCCCTCTACTTGGGTCTTCTGTCTCATTCTCATTCTCTCCCTCTGGGAACGACTCAGAAATCCAAGCACTTGGTCAGAGAGACCCTCTTGGGCCACTGGGGAAATGCCCCATTGGCCCAACTCCTCTCATTCTCCCCTTCTGGAGACTGGCTCAGGGAGTAACAAAAGAGATGAAGACCGTTCCTCTTTTCTGCCTTCCTCCTAGGTAACTAACTCCTCCTTACCCACCCTAACATGGCCCCCCAACAATCCAAAGCCCTTCCCTCACCACCTCTTGGCTGCCTCCTTTGTTCCCTTGGATTATTGGGACCCGACTTTAAGTAAAAATGACTCATTTTGTATTGCAAGCTCAGTAGAAATTAGACAATGAATCTCAATGGCCTGAAAATGGCACTCTTGATTTTAATATATTGCAAGATTTGCACAACTTTTATCAATGCAATGGCAAGTGGTCAGAAATCCCCTACATACAAGCCTTCTTCTACCTACCCTCTTTCCCCTCCCTCTATCAAAGCTGTTCACCTTCTGAGGTACTTCTAGCCCAAACTCCATCCTCCACCCCTCCCAACTCCCACCTTCAATGCAGTTGATCACTCACCACTCACACCTCCCCTCCCCTGTAACCCAGCCAGCTCTTCCATCACCTCACACGCTCATGTCTGCCATCTTGTGACCCTTCCTCATCTCTGC
>NW_022920654.1:0-698 GCF_012274545.1 Fukomys damarensis
GATTCATAATATTTACTTAAATAAACATGTCTAAATTGAGAATACTCTCTTTCAGGGATCCTTTAAAGTGGAGAGCTGTCATTGGAACCAATAATTTACACAGGAAGCATTCACATTCCAAGAAGATAAAAATTAAAGCAATCATTGTCCATTCAGGCTTCATTATGGACACTTATGTAAATGATATTGCACTTTTCCATTTAAAAAAAGCCGTGAAGTATAATGACTACATTCAGCCTATCTGTCTACCTTTCGATGTTTTCCAAGAACTGGACGAAAACACGAAGTGTTTTATAAGTGGCTGGGGAAGAACCAAAGAAGAAGGTAATTATAGCCTGAATGTTATCAATCACATATTCTTACTTATTGGCAGAGGAGGATCGATGCTTTTACATACAAATTATTCTTTTATATATTTCTATTTTAAAACCTTTAAATTTTAATTTTTTTGCCGTGCCAGGGGCTGAGTCTGGGGCTTTTTGTATACAGGGCAAACACTAAACAACTGAGCTGCATTCCCAGTCCTGGTTTGAGTGTGAAATACAGATCTTCATAAACTAAAAAAAAAAGGACATTTTTTGGTCTTAGATCCCCCTTGTGTGAGGGAGAGAAACTCTCTCCCAAAGCAGAAGCATACAGAGACTTTATCTGATTATGTTTGCCAAGATAAGCAGACTTGTAGACATTCGAAGACAGAG
>NW_022920655.1:0-201 GCF_012274545.1 Fukomys damarensis
CACACAGCTGGCTAGGTTTTCGATTCAGGATTCTCTAAGGCCGCCATGAAGGCTTTGCCTCTGGTTATGGTCCTACCTAAGCTCTACTGAAAAAAGATTTGCTTTCAATATTATGTATTTATTGGCAGCACTCACCTACTTAGGAAATTTTGGACTTATCTGCTGGTGGTTGACTAAAGGCCATCCTCAATACTTTTCTTT
>NW_022920656.1:0-432 GCF_012274545.1 Fukomys damarensis
GAGAGGAAAAAATGGTCAGTCTTGCCTGGGTTTCTTACAGTCCACTGTAAGACTCAGGATTTAACACCTGTTCATAGGATTTAACTCCTGTTCATAGGATTTAACTCCTTTTCTTAGGATTTAACTCCATTGGTGTGGAGTTACACACCAACCCCACAAAAGTAACTGATAAAATATTGACATTGCATTCTAAATCCACACTGAAGAAATAAAATTATTCTATAATATTAAAGAACCACAATGTGCAAAAATGCAATTCTTCCCACAGTAATTAATATACATTATTATTACAAAGGAGCTTAACTCCTTAACTTGGAGTCACAACATATCTCCTTCCCAAAGAGGATCTTTCCCCATTGGGGTGATTTCTCAGAAGAAAGACCTTTGGCCTCAAGTACAAATTCCAGCTCCTAGCCCTTAAGAAGCAAGAGA
>NW_022920657.1:0-233 GCF_012274545.1 Fukomys damarensis
CCTAACAGCAATAGCTGTCATTTATCAAATGCTCCCTCTGTGGTGAACACTGTAATGTTTAACCCCCACAGCAGTCCCCTGGGGAAAGTTTCCCCATTCCCATTTCACAGATAGGGAAACTAAGTTGGAAAGGGGACAATAATTCGCCAAAAGCCACCCAGAGTAATGTCGATACTTGGATCCAACTCTAAAACAGTGCTTTTTATTTGTTCATTTGCTCTTTTTTATTTTTT
>NW_022920658.1:0-821 GCF_012274545.1 Fukomys damarensis
TAGCAGAAAAGCCCTTCAGGCCTAAGAGAATGCCTAGCATCTCTGAGTGCACACAAGCCTCCACAACGCTGTATACTTGCGGTTAGGTTCAGCTTGACGTTAGAACACAAGCTCACTTTGTAGAGGGCTTCTGCCGTTTAAAGTGCAGTTTTCCTAGGGAAACAGCTTCTCTCACCGCTCAGCCATTTAAAGCGAAAGCGGTCAGTTTCATGAATGTGAAGTACTCCACAGAGAAAGGTGCTGCAACTCTGTGAGTTTACCAGTGAAGTCCACCTCTTATGTGGACCAAAACTGTATTCCTTTTTGTTTGTAGGTCTCTGCCTGGCAGAGATTGAAACACTGTTGTGAGGCACTTTTAGAAGAGAAGCCCTTCAGGCCTAAGAGAGTGCCTAGCAGCTCTGAGTGCACACAAGCCGCCAGTATTCTGTATACTTGGGGATAAGGTCAGTTTGACATTAGAAGACAAACGCACTTTGCAGAGGGTTTTTGCGGTTTAAAGTGCAGTTTTCCCCGGGAAACAGCTTCTCTCACCGCTTAGCCATTTAAAGCGAAAGCGGTCAGTTTCATGAATGTGAAGTACTCCACAGAGAAAGGTGCTGCAACTCTGTGAGTTTACCAGTGAAGTCAACATCTTATGTGGAGCACAACTGTATTCCTTTTTGTTTGTAGGTCTCTGATTGGGAGAGATTGAGACACTGTTGTAAGGCACTTTTAGCAGAGAAGCCCTTCATGCCTAAGAGAGTGCCTAGCAGCTGTGTCTGCACACAAGCCTCCAGAACTCTGTATACTTAGGGATAGGTTCAGTTTGACATTAGAAGACA
>NW_022920659.1:0-361 GCF_012274545.1 Fukomys damarensis
TTTTTAAAAACTATAACAGAATATATGACATCATAAATGCACCATTAATACATTTCACAAATACCATGCTAAGCACAAAAGGGCTTATGCTTTCCAATGAAGAAAAACAAGCTGAGAAATCTATGGTATCAGAAGTTAGGAAAGTAGAATAGTGGTTACTTTTAGGAGGAAAGCAATGATGAGAGAAACCATAAGGGAGGCTACTAGAATTTCTGGTAATAGTCTGTGTTTAAAAGTAGATTGTGATTGTATTTTCTTGTTCACTTTTTGAAAGTTCATAGAGCTATCCAATAATTTATCACCTTTATTTATTATAATTTAGTTACAAGTTATTTTCAAAGATATGCATGATATTCATTTC
>NW_022920660.1:0-308 GCF_012274545.1 Fukomys damarensis
AGGAACGGCAGGCTGATGTACTCATGAACCATCCCATTGCAGGTGGTTGGCCTCAAGCTGGGGTTCGTTTGAGGCCATGGCAGCATCAGGCACACCCAAAAGTTCAGCAGGAGGCAACCATTGATGTCCTGCGGCTCATCTCTCTGCTGGCTGGCTAGAGAATTTTGTGGTTCACGCAAATTTGCATGAGCGAGGGCTCCTTGACCTCCTTAACCATGCTAGGGCTTTAGAGGGAGGCAGGTAGCGTGAAGGAAGACTCAGATATCAGAAACTCGTGGCTCTCCTGGATGCCTTTTGCCTACTGAGTC
>NW_022920661.1:0-790 GCF_012274545.1 Fukomys damarensis
TTGCAGAGGGCTTCTGCGGTTTAAAGTGCAGTATTCCCCGGGAAAGAGCTTCTCTCGTCACTTGGCCGTTTAAAGCGAAAGCAGTCAGTTTCATGAATGTGAAGTACTCCGCAGAGGAAGGTGCCGCAAATCTGTGAGTTTACCAGTGAAGTCCACCTCTTATGTGGAGTACAACTGTATTCCTTTTGGTTTGTAGGTTTCTGCCTGACAGAGATTGAAACCCTGTTGTGAGGCACTTTTGGAAGAGAAGCCCTTCAGGCCTAAGAGAGTACCTAGCAGCTCTGAATGCACACAAGCATGCAGAACTCTGTATACTTGGGGATAGGTTCAGTTTGAGGTTAGAACACAAAAGCACTTTGCAGAGGTCTTCTGCATTTTAAAGAGAAGTTTTCCTCGGGAAACAGCTTCTCTTGCCCGTGGCCGTTAAAAGCGAAATCGGTCAGATTCATGAATGTGAAGCACTCCACAGAGAAAGTGCTGCAACTCTGTGTGTTTACGAGTAAAGTCTACCTTGTATGTGGAGCACAACTGTATTCTTTTTTCTTTATAGGTCTCTGCCTGGAAGATATTGAAACACTGTTGTGGATCCCTTTTAGCAGAGAAGCCCTTCAGGCCTAAGGGAGTGCCTAGCAGCTATGAGTCCACACAAGGCTCCAGTAATCTGTATACTTTGGGATAGGTTCAGGTTGACGTTAGAATACAAATGCACTTTGCAGAGGGCTTCTGTGGTTTAAAGTACAGTTTTCCTCGGGCAACTGCTTCTCTCGCCGCTTAGCCATTTAAAACGAAA
>NW_022920662.1:0-256 GCF_012274545.1 Fukomys damarensis
TGGATTAAGTTATTCACTGATATGAGTGTTCCTCCACCTGCAAGATGGAAGACAGTGGAATATTTTGCATCTATAATTGCCAAACAATTATTTTAATATATTTTTAGTTTTAAAGATTCATGACATTTGTTTTTCTACAGGTTTGGTAGAAAACCCTGTTTTGTTTATTAGTGCATTTCTTGCTTTTGTTTGGTTGGAAATTTACTTTGTTCTGTAGCTCAATGATCTTCTCAGTATTTTTTTTTTTTTTACTCTT
>NW_022920663.1:0-297 GCF_012274545.1 Fukomys damarensis
AGTTCTTAATTTGTGCCTCCTGAATAATCTCAGGACATGGGCAAAATAGATAAATTTTCTGCCACAGAATAACATGTAGGGTTTCTAACAATATACTCCTCATCACTCCTAAAATCTCTTGAGGCTAGCCTTTATTCTGAATTCCTATCAGAATTCTGGACTTCTGAACCACAACCAGAATTTCTCATGAAGGTTGACCTATAACATTTTAAGGCTTCTCCAAACCTTTCCAAACTCTTCACACAAATCTGTCCAAGGTTTCCAAATCATATGGTCAGGTACAGTCACAATAAAAAT
>NW_022920664.1:0-1457 GCF_012274545.1 Fukomys damarensis
GCCTCTCAGACTGGAATGCACACAAACCATCCAGGGGTCCAGGTGAGATGCAGGCTCTGCATTTTGTGACAAGCCCCCAGGTGACAGTGCTTGCCCTCGGCCCACACTAGGCAGCAGGAAGTTAGATGAGGCAGGGAGGCATGGTATTTGCCATGTGAGTAGGACAGTACTACCCACGTGAGCACATCTTCCTGTGGGGCCAGCTCTGCACCTGCGGATCTATGGGAGCACCTCCATAAGAGTCTGAATGGCCTCTGCTGGGGCTACCTCACCCCACCCCCAGTTTAAACAAGTCTGAGACGGGGTCTCTAGGTTGCTCAGGTTGAGTGTAAATTCACAATCCTCCTGTCTCAGCCTCCAGAGTGGAATACTGGGATTACAGTCCTTCACCACCACAGTGGCCTCTTCATTTTTTTCTAAGTCTCAGTTCTGCCTTGTAATTGCACTTCTGGAAGTCACCTTTTAAGTTTCTGAGAGTGGAAATCAGTATGGGACACCACGCTCCTACTCCTGGTCTCCATTCCCTTCTTTGGCCCTCAGCAGTCCTGTCTGAACCTGCTGCGGCCTGGCAGTGCTGTCCCTAATACAGCTGTCCCAGGGAGGTGACTTCAGGCTGCCCCGGGACGCTGCCCCTAGAAACCCTTCCCTCTGTGGGCTGTGTGCTGGCGGGAAACCTGACTTGCTAGGACACCGGAGTAGCCTGGCTCAGATGCTCTGTTCCCCAGCCTGCCTGCCCCCCACGTGCAGCTTTCAGGGGACAGGAAGGGGACAGGAAGGCTGCAGGTTCTCTTGAGTTATGGGAGGCAGCCAGGGCAGAGGGCCCACTGTCCTAACAGGAAACATCTGAGCATGAGATAACTCTGCGCAAGAGCACTGAACAGTTTTATTCACTGTTGTGGGCTCAGAGGGACAGGAATGAAGAGCGAAGAGGGAAGGAACCACGGCCCCCTCCCCTGCTCCCCAGTCTCTAAGGCCGGGCTTGTGGGACAGAGTAGTTTGGGGGAACAAGTGGCCACCCTAAGTGGAGCCTGCTGGCTGTCAACAGAAAAATTTGGACAGAGGAATTTTTGGCCAGAAAAAACAAAACAAACAAACAAAAAAAACAAACCGTAGTCCGCCTTTACATTAGGTATGGATTTCCTGTTTTAAGAGAAGTTTTATGGTGGAGAGGCAGAAAAGTGGGGACTTCTAAATGTTGCTGGGCTGGCAGGGTCTTCGGCCCTAGGGAAGGTTGGGACCCACCCAAGGCTGGTGCCATCTTTAGACCTGTTTGATTCCCACGTGTTCCCAAACAGCCAGGACTGATATTAGGATGAGGAACCCAGGCCGCCAGAGGTTCCCGAGACCATCTGTGTGTGGGAAGCTTCAGGGCAGCTCTGGGAGGGAGCCAGGCTCAGAAGAGTCCAGAACTGCTGTTAGAGGTCAAAGGGCAAAGCCTCGGAATCTTCTGGAACCCA
>NW_022920665.1:0-1935 GCF_012274545.1 Fukomys damarensis
TCTCAACTACATAGTGAGACCCTGTCTCAAAAAAACCAAAAAAAAAAAAAAAAAGTGGCTCTGTCCATTCCCAAGACTTTGTCTTATGGCACAAGGCTTTAGATGGTTTCTTTTGTTTTGCATTTTGGCCATGATTTTAGTTGCAACCAGCGAGGAAGAAAAGCTGAGATAGCTTTTCTGTCATACCAGCACCAGAAGCAAAAGTGGGAGTTTTGATTACTGATAAGTTTAATTGTATCAATATAAAGACAATGCTGTACAGAAACCCAGCGGTAAGTTTCACTGTTATGTAGATATATATGATACACTCACCAAATACTCCTTGCAGAACTCTTGGTCAGCTCTGAGATTCACACTTTTACTCTCCTCATCTCCAGTTGGACTGTTTCATACCACTCTCATTCTCTGGGCAAACAAATACTCGGAAGACAGTTTCCCCCTCTGACCTGTTTGTGTCCCTGGGTTACATGAAGGGACAGCTGTGCTCCCCCAGTGGTGGTCTCTGCAGAGGCCTTGCTGTTCATCTTCTCTGGTCTACTCTAGGACATCACTCTGGGCACTGCCCTCTTTTTCCCCCTGCATTGTGGAATTTTTCCTCCCTAACGATGATCCTCATGAGTGTGCAGACTGCTATATTACCTACCATCTCAGAATAAAGTCTTCTTTTGATCCCCCACATTTCCTCAGCTGCTTAATCCCACACTTCTTAATACCCTTAGTCGATACTCTGCTTAAAACTTTAGTTCTTTGCTCCTCTATTAAACAAGCCAAATATTTCCAGAGTTGTTTATACTCGTGAAATTAATGTCCTCACTTTCTTTCCTGAGCCCTTTCCAGTCAGGCTTTTGTGTCCACCCAAACTGCTGCTGTCAAAGTCACCAGTGAGCTTCATCGGTAATCAGCTCTCAGCCCCTAGTTTATTCAGCGTGCCAGCAGCCTCAGTCACCACGGATCACTTATCCCTAGCAAGGCGCTTTCACCTGCTTTCTGAACCACTGCTCATGGTCCCCTTCCCCCTCTTCCTCCTCCTCCTTCTTCATCTTCTTCTTGTATTGGGGCTTCGATCGAGAGCTTTCTCACTGAGCTACATCTCCAGCCCTTTTTTATTTTTTTGAGACAGGGTCATACTAAGCCACTAAGTTGCCCAGGCTGGCCTTGAACTTGTCCTCCTCCTGCCTCGGTTTCCTAGAGTATTGGGAATTCAGACCTGGACCTTCATCTTAGTTCTCTTCTTAACTCACTGGCTGTTTTATGTTAGTTTTCCTTGATGGCTTGTCTTCAATTCCTAACCTTTAAATGTTGGAGCATTCCCAGGGTTTGGTCGCCGTGGGTGTTTTCTCTGTCTACACTATGGATCCCATCTAGCTTCACAGGCTTACATATAATTTTCTAAAATTTAACCTAGAACCCTTCCCCCAACTCTATACCAACTGCCCATCCACGTTTGCTTTGGATGTCTGATAAGTATCAATATCTGCAGAATGGATAGATTCCCCACCCAAACCTACTTCCCCTTAAGCTTCCTCCATTTCAATAAATGGCAGCCATAGCATCTAGCTGTGCAGACCACAGACTTCTGAGTCATCCTTTTTTAATATAGGCTTTGCTGAGGCATAACATTGATCCCGAAAAGCATGCAAATTACAAGGTACAAGTCCGCGAAGGTTCACAAAATGAGCACATTTATAGCCAGCATCCACACCAAGGAATAGACATTTCCCCGGAAGTCCCTTGGTTCATTTGGTAATCAGCAGTTCTGTGAAGGTAATCAGTATCTGGCTTTGAACACCATAGGTTAGTTGTGTGGGTTTCTAAAATTTATATAAATAAGCTGAGGATTTAGCTCAGTGGTTCCACTGCCTGCCTGGCAAGCACAAGGGTCCGAGTTTGATCCCCGGTACCAAAAAAAAAAAAAAAAAAAAAAAAAAAAAAAAA
>NW_022920666.1:0-244 GCF_012274545.1 Fukomys damarensis
TTGCCCTTGTATGGGGGATCCTGGAGGATGTCATATATTACAGAAAACCCATCACATGGCTGACCCTTAGAGAAGAAACTGAAAATGCCCCTGTAACAATCTCAATGACCAAGGTTACCCATGCATCATACTAATAAATGTCTGGAAGCTAATGACTACCACCTTGAGCAGCTGTTGTAAATGTAAAGGCCAAATATAACTTGTATTACTTTTATGATGTCTCCATAAATTTAGTATTAAAATA
>NW_022920667.1:0-207 GCF_012274545.1 Fukomys damarensis
TTTTGGATTGTGAAATTGTTTCTCTAGTTCTGTTGGGATTTCAATAGGGATTGTGTTGAATCTCTGTAGCAGTTTTGACAGTATGGCCATTTTCACTATATTGATTCTTCCTACCCGGGACCAAGGGATGTCTTTCCATTTTCTTTTTTTTTTGGCTGTGCTGGCGATTCAACTCAGGACCTTGTGCTTGAGGGGCAGGTGGCAGCA
>NW_022920668.1:0-681 GCF_012274545.1 Fukomys damarensis
CTTGAGCGATGGCTGCTGGGTCGGGAGCAGGTGTGGTTCTCCTTCCCGTGGTGGATCGGGGCCCAGGCTTCCTCCCGGCGCTTGAGTGATCCTGTGTGTCTTGATTACAGAAGAACCCTATGGTCCTTTTGACCTCATCCTAGTTCCTGTAGTTAAGTTAGTGATGCCTTCAACTTTTTTGCCTCTCCTCCCACCAAGATCTGGGGTCTGTTCTCTCTTTCTTTGAATTCAGATTGACCCTGAAATTAGCTTGTCAGACAGAATGTATTCAAAATAATGGTCTAAGTGCCAAGACTGGGCCCTGAGACACTAGCAACTTCCAAGTTTGTTCTGCTTGGTGGCGGTTGTCATGTCTGGCTGCTCTGAGACTTCCTGGGGCAAGGAACCTGAGCTAACCACATGGAGGAGAGCTGAGGTATCAGACACCTAAGTTATCCCTTCTTAGACCTTCCTGCCAGCCAGCAGTGTGTGGAACAGAAAAGGCACTCGACAGAGCCCTGTCTAAATTGCTGACCCACAGAATCATAAACAAAAAAAGATGATTGATTTAAGCCAGCCAGGGCTAGGGTGATTTGTTATCTTGTAACGGATGACTGAAACACACAGTGAAAGCTAAGAGAGGGCACCACACAGCAACAACAGGATCCTGATGACTAAAGCTTTTTATGCCATTCAAATAGC
>NW_022920669.1:0-228 GCF_012274545.1 Fukomys damarensis
AATCTTGGTTCAACTTTAATATTTCATATGAATCTAGGAATCTGCTAATTCCTTCTGTATTTTCCATCTCATTGGCATAGAAGTTCTTGAAGTAGGTATTGATGCTCCCATGCATTTCTCCTGGGCCTGTTGTAATTTCAATCTTTTCATTCCTCATTTCATGGATTTGGGTTCCTTCTCTCTCTCTCTCTCTCTCTCTCTCTCTCTCTCTCTCTCTCTCTCTCTCTC
>NW_022920670.1:0-220 GCF_012274545.1 Fukomys damarensis
CTGCTATGAACATGGGTGCACATACATCGCTGTGGTGTGATTCTTTTAATTCTTTGGGGGAAGATACCCAGCAGGAGGATAGCAGGGTCCAATGGGACCTCCAATCCTAGTTCTCTGAGGTGTCCCCATACTGGTTTCCACAGTGGTTGCACCGGTCTATACTCCCACCAGCAGTGGAGCAGGGTTCCTCTTTCCTCACAGCCCTGCCAGCATTTGTTAT
>NW_022920671.1:0-544 GCF_012274545.1 Fukomys damarensis
TTTTTTTTTTTTTTTTTTTTGGTACGAGGGATTGAATTCAGATCCTTCTGCTTGCGAGACAGGCAGCGAAACCACTGAGTTAAATCCCTAGCCCATAAGATGAAGTTGCAGAGGAGCAAGGTGGGCCTTTTAGGCAACATAACTGGCCTCCTTATAAAAAGGGGAAATTAAAATGGAGAGGCAGAGACACAGGAAGAGCTCCATGAACTGGCACAAGGCATTAACTCCCAGAAGAGAAGAGAGAGGCCTGGGACAGAGCCTCCCCCAGAGCCTCTGAGGATGCACGGCCCAACAGGCACTGCATTTGGACTTGGGACTTCCAGATCCATGAGAAAAGTTTGTAAATGAGAAGGTGACCAATAAATGGAAGGAGCAGAGAGGAAGAGGAAAGAAGAGGACAGAAAGTGAATTAAGATGTGTTATGTACATCCGTCACTTCCTTGTGATGAATAAAATCATTGCTTTATTCCTGGAAGGGGAGTCAGGAACTCCCACCACTGCTTTAATAATCCCTGTTCACTGCTCTGCAGCTCTCAGGGTTTCC
>NW_022920672.1:0-337 GCF_012274545.1 Fukomys damarensis
TCATCTCAGGGACAATCTGGGTTCCCCTAAGGTGATTGCTCCTGCTGAGAGGGAGGGGCTGGCCTCATCCCAGGGTGGTCCTCCAGGGGATGCCTTCCCTGGAATCTGAGGCGACCACAGGTACAGGACAAGGACTGAAGACTTCTAGATGTTGGCCCAGGTGTGGGAACCATTGCATCTGGTTACGTTACAGACTTTTAAAAAATATGACGTGGAGGCTGAGGCAGGAAGGTTGCCCCAAGTTCAAGCCAGCCTGGGTTCCATAGTGAATTCTGGGTTCCATAGTGAAGTGAGACCCTGTCTTAAAAAAATAAAAATCACAATGGGGTATGCAAAA
>NW_022920673.1:0-285 GCF_012274545.1 Fukomys damarensis
CAGAGTTCTTTTGCGGTTTAAAGTGCAGTTTTCCCTAGGAAACAGCTTCTCTCACCTCTTAGCCGTTTAAAGTGAAAGTGTTCAGTTTTATGAATGTGAAGTACTCCACAGAGAAAGGTGCTGCAACTCTGTGAGTTTACCAGTGAAGTCCACCTCTTATGTGGAGCAGAACTGCATTCCGTTTGGTTTTTAGGTCTCTGCCTAGCAGAGATTGAAACACTCTTGTGAGGCACTTTTACCAGAGAAGTATTTCAGACCTAAGAGAGTGCCTAGCAGCTCTGAGTG
>NW_022920674.1:0-222 GCF_012274545.1 Fukomys damarensis
CCCTATGAAAATGTTGGCAGAGGAAAAGACTTTAGGAACAAATCCTCAGTAGCATGGGAAGTACCATAAAGAACCAACAAATGGGATCTTATCTTATTAAAAATCTTCTGCACTGCAAAAGAACATCAACAGAATGAAAAGACAACCTACAATTTGGGAAAAAAATTTTTACCAGCTGCTCCTTAGATAAAGGACTCTTATCTAGAATATATAAATAACTCA
>NW_022920675.1:0-211 GCF_012274545.1 Fukomys damarensis
GGCACTGAAGAGAAGTGGGCAGTGTGTAGATAGTGAAGTACTCGACCTTTTCACTGGTTTCCAAGGTGTCAGTGTAGTGGAGCAAACTGGGTGACAATTAGGGATACTGAGGTTACCGAAGACACAGCACAGGAAATGTGGAACTCTAGTTACACTGGGAATAAAATCATAAATGCTTACGTTAACTTTTAAAATGGAGTAAAAGAGGTTG
>NW_022920676.1:0-5062 GCF_012274545.1 Fukomys damarensis
GAGGAGTGTGTTATCACCTGTTTGCCTGAAGCCACCAAGCTTGTGATCCCTCACCCAGCTTTCTGGTCCCTTGTGTATTTTGTCATATTCTTTCTTTTTAGTACTTTTCAGCCCACTGTCTGCGTCTGCTCTCTCTCTCTCTCTCTCTCTCTCTCTCTTGAGCCTGTCCATCATCATCATCATCATCTCAGTTTTTCTTCCCATCTTTTCCTTCCCTTCCCTTCATTAACTTTTCTTTTCCCCAAAACCCTGGTTGAAATGTTTTAAAAAAGGTATCTGAGGAGTTGGGCGACGCAATGATGAAAACTGTAGGTACATTCTGTTCCCCACTCATGTTTCCTTAAATATGTTCACAAAGGTGGTGTCTGTTCATAAAAAAGAAAAAAACCCAACATTTAGTGACTGCCTCCTGTTGTTAGCCCCTGTGGTGGCTGCTCTGTGTTTATGTTTCCACTGACTTTACTTTTCACTGTGTTCCTCTGACATTCCTGTTTCACAGATGAGGAAGCTGGGCCTCGGGAAGCTGTCCAAGGTTATAAAGTAGGAATAGGAGCCACAATCTAAACCCAGATCTATTGACTCAAAAATCTCCGCATGTTTTACCATAGTGTGTTGCTTCAGAAATAATAGCCCTGGCTGCAGACTCCACACTTCCCAGTTACTCTGTGCCTTTCAACGAGTGACTCCACGTCTTTGGTTGTCAGTTACAAAGTAGGGATAAGGACAGCTAAAACAGGGGCAATCGTGATACTAAATGATTTGTTCATGCACAATGTGTAGTTCATGGCCAACTGGTCTCCCTTACTCCTTTTACACAATGGTGTGTCTAAGGAGGTGAGAAACACCAGGCACAGGAGTTGCCCCAGCTTTGATTATTTATGGGTTTTGGGGTGAAAACACTCCTTTCCTATATTTTATTTTGAGTTATTAAACAGTGTCATGCATCCTTCAGAGCCATGTGGCCATGGAACAGTGTAGCACAGCGATCAACAGTTTTGGCTAAGAAGCAGAGGCAAATGGGCTTTGCCAATAGCTGCTGTCTGTTTTATGTTGGGCAAATGACCTACCTCTTCGGACCTCAGTTTCCTTGTGTGTGCATGTGTGGAGATGGCAATGCCTATATTTTGTAGGGTTGTAATACAGGTTAAATTAAATAATATATGTAAAACAATTGGCATAGCTCCTAGCATAAAACAAGAGTTAAATAAATGATATTATTAGTATTTAACGTTCTTGCTGTCATTACTTTTGTACTTTTGAACTGAAAAAACACAAGCCAAGACTGTATCTCATAGTATTACAATTGGACCGTGCTTTTCAAGAATGCTGGTTGCCTTTATACTTTGGTAAGTGCTGTTATCAGTGACTTATTTACTGATAAGCTATTTTTCTTTTGCACGGGAGCTGATAGTAAGGCAGGCAATGTGTTATGTATCCCAGGACGCCCTTGAATAAAATGCCATTTCCTCAGGAACAGCTAGAAATACCGATGCTAATTTTTCCTGTGCTCAGGAAAAGCAAGAGCGCTCCTGCTGCAGTGGGCTGGAAGGAGCTCTCCAGAAACATTATGTCATCCTAATTTACACTGCCAAGGGATGAGCTCATCGGGGCGGGGTCTCACGGGGCTGCAGCTGTGCCAGTTCCTCACTTGTGAGCCGTGCGTCCTCCAAGCTCGCCTCTCCCTCGCTACCCCCTCCACCCACCCGCTGCCTGCCTGTGCCAAACAGGAGGCACGGCATGATGAATTATTTAAAACCCAAAGCAAACTCCTGCAAAATATAACCAGGCATCAGAAGGCATTAAAAAAAAAAAAAAAAAGCAAACTGCATTTTGGTCATTTTGTATTACAGTATTAACAAAAAATAAAAAAACAGTTGCAGAACTGCTGTTGTCAATGGAAAGCGACTTCTGTTGGTTCTCTGTGCTTCTCCTTCTTTGTCTGAGAGCAGTAGCTTTCCCCTCTTCCTCCTAAATAACAGCTTGATCTGTAACTGAACCGGTGCTGGGACTGAGCTGATCACAGGTCTGACTCTGAGCCACATAACTGTGGCAAGGGAGAAATATGTGAGCAATTTTCTACATTCTTTTCTTTACAGTATGTATTATGAATATCTTTATTTATACTCTTGTCATTTTACCTAGCAATATTGGTAGTGATTGAAGTCAGGCAGCTTGAGTCTGGATCCCAACATAGATATGTGTACTGTTTTTATGACATTTGTAAGAATTGGATCATCTCCCCAAGCCTTAGCTTCTCTGTCTGTAAAATGGGGATGATATTCAAGTCTCAGTCAAGAGATTATTGTAGACATTAAATGGATATTATGAGGTAATTATTTAGTTCACAGAATGTCTTCAATAAATGATTGATCATTAATAAGAAACTGTTCAACTGCTTTGATAACTTTTATAGAAAGTGTGTGTGTATGTGTGTGTGTGTGTGTGTGTGTTTGTTACCATGAATTGAAGGGAGGATGTAAAAGCACCATATGATGTGTTTTTAGGGAAATTATTCACTCATGAAAAAAAAAAAGCTTTTGTTTTACTTTTTATTATGGAAATTTTCAAACATATACTAAGTCACATACTGAAACCCCATATATCCCATCAACCCACTTCAACAGTTGACAACAGTTTGGTAACTTTGTTTCATCACTCACTCTTCTTCTAAAAAGGGAATATTTTAAGAGCAAATTCCAGATATTATGTCATATATCCATAATACTTGAGTGTATACTTTAAAAAGAATTTATTTTGAACTCAACTGCAGTTATTACGATACCCTACAATATTAAACTAGTTCTTCATCATCCAGCATCCAATCCATGGTCAGTATCCCTGATTGCTCAAAAATGTCTTTTTACAACTTTTTTTTAATCGCAGAAAATATTCTTCAGTGCCTAAATTTTTTATAAAAGGGATTTCTAAACACATTCGTCATGAGAATTCTTGCCTTTTATAGCTGAATTTTAAATTGATTTTAAAAACAAAATGATATATTTGCAGTAGGAAAAAACAAAATTGCTGATTTGTTTCTATTATTGTTAACCTGAATGATTTATTTAAAAGTCAGAGGTTTTGTACTGATTAGGGTAATGAATAAGTAATAAATACGTGTTAATTAATTTTTAATTACTAATTTTGTATCTGTGATTCAGATGGCCAGTATTTTAATGTGTTCTTTATTTAAATATGATCTTAAAGCTATTTAAATCAATGCATAGTGTATAAACAAGATCATAATTTGTTGATTTATTTCCTGCTATAGATATTCATTAGCTTGTTTTGCTTAGATTTAAGGCTTGTAAATCACTAATCTGTACTAGAAATTTGTTTAGGAAAAATTTTTAATGTTCAGTATTGCCAATAACTGTGCTTAAGTGTGAACATTTAATTTAACTTTTGAAAAGGCATCTTTTTCCATTTAAGGGCAAGCTCTGTATGACTCCAGACGTGTTTGGAACTCATAGAGTTAATATTAACAGTAAGACTCCAGGGACTCATGAGTTAAGTCCATAAAAATTTACATGTGCACTTTATTTTTCATGGAAGATACTGTCTCTGTTTCTTTGCTGAATGTAAGTTTGAGAGATGACATCATATTCTGTGACAAATCAAGGTCGTTCGGAAACTTGTGTGAAAGGGATCTGATTACTGCCCTAACAGTATCTCCCTTAACTCCCCTTTTCCCCAGCCCCCATACCCCTAAGACTTCAGCCACCTTGCACAACTTGCCATTCTTTTTTTCTTGGCCCTGTCTTCTTCCCAAGCTGGTCCACATACTTAAGGTGGGTTACTAAATTTAGTAAATAAAAATATAGGAGGACTAAAGTTTGAATTTCCCATAAACAGTGATTATAAATCTTTAATGTATGTCCCAAATATCGTATGGAATGTACTTAGACAAAAGTTTTTTGTTATTTATCTGAAATTCAGAACTATCTGGAGGTCCTGAGTTTTCTCTGGTAATTCTAACCTACAGAAACCCTTCAAAGGCTGACTTTCCCAGGAAGCCATCCCAGGACCTCCCTCCACCCTGCTACCATGGCACTGTGCTTCTGAAACCTCTCATAATATGCGTAAGCACTGGACGTTTCAGAGTTAGTGAAATGTGTGTGTCTGCGTACCACACTGGAACGCAAACATCATATCTTATTCCTAGAATCCTGGGATATTAGCATTTGCACCAGGGTGAAGAGGTGGGAAGTATCTAAAAGTAGACACAGAGCAGATGCAGATCACGAAAGGCTTTATCGACCATACTTAGAAATGTGAATGCAAATGAGAAACAGCGAAGGGCAGTCGGCAATTGGAAAGGTTTCGGAACTGGCGTGGCGCGCTCGCACACAGCTTCGGAAGTGACTGGTCAGGTGGCATTGTGGAGTAAAGGGGTGGAGACCGGTGCAGAGATTGTTGTTGGGGAGGAATTACTCAGCAATGGTGTTAAAAGATGAGAATGGGACAAGAGACGTTAGGGTTATTGCTGAATGAAGTAAAATCAGTAGAACTTTATATTCATTGGGTGAAGGTAAAGATAAGGAATGAGACCTAGACAACTCCTTAGTTTGTGGCTTGTACGGCTGTTTAATGACGGTTTCACTTACAGCAGGCAGGAATAAGTTTTAGAGGGTCTGAATAGAGAGCTGTTTGGGGAAATCATCAGTGAGTGTTGAGCGTTAAAGGCAGGATAATAGATGAAGCTAGCCAGGGGGAACATATAAAATTAAAATAGAGGCCTGAGATGTGCTGTCTTGCAGATAATGTATTTGTCATAAGTAAACTGAAGAAAAAGCACATGGTTGGACTACCTCAAACTCAGCCTCAGCTTGTAAAAGGAATAATGAGTCATTAACATGACCTTCCTCTTCTCCATCCAGAATTGGTTTTATCTGATTTATTATTGATACCATCTTTTACTCCCTTTTCTGGTCTCACTGTAAGATGTGTGTGAGGGGAGGGGATTTCAGCTCAGTGGTTCTGCCACCTGCCTCCCAAACACAAGGACCTGAGTTCGATTCCTGGTACCAAAAAAAAAAAAAAAAAAGAAATTCCTTCTAAGAAT
>NW_022920677.1:0-1003 GCF_012274545.1 Fukomys damarensis
CAGTTCTGAATAGGCTTGACTGCAGGCCTAATGATGTGGGAAGCAAGTATAAGGAAAATGCAGGTCTAGAAGTCCCGGAGGTGGCATTAACAAATGCAAGTAAGACTGTTAGAAATGTGCAGGAAGGTGAAAGCTTGTATTTGTTCTCTACATATTTAAACATCTGCTGTTTGAAGATGCATTTAGGAATTAAGATTTAAATCACTAAAAGAGCACCTCCAAAAGATCCAGATGGGGGACTAAATCCCAAAATTTCGCAAACGTACTCTGATCTTTAATGTGACCAACTGAGAAAAGTTTAATTCCTTAAGCTGAAAAATGAGCAAAATCTACAGCTCTGTTTTCTCCAACTGCACTGAAAGTGGAATATATTGAGCATGGCCTGCTGTCACTATGTTATGACATTGATTCTCCAGGTAATTAGTCTCATGGAACATCACCAAATGAGCATATTTTCCTCTCTGAACCTCTAGCAATATTTTAATTGCTTCAGGGTAGGTCTTTTTAACCATAGATTCATATAAATAACTGCAATAAAAAAGTAACTTTCATCTATTGGGGTTTTAAGAAAATGCTATGTCCCTCCTTTAGGACTTTAAATTCTTCATCTTGAAGTAATTGAACTTAGGTAGGGGCTGAATTTTCTGGGATTTATTTATGACATGGTAAAAAAAAAGTGTTAGAATAGAATTGTTTCTATGCTGGTATTTGTATTATCAGACATACCTTCCAGACAGAGAATTTATAAATGAATTCATGGAGAACTTCTATGATTCTCAGATCACCCCAACAGGTCCAGGATATTAAAAAATTCTGACTTGAAAAAGAGAGTTGAGCACAGATTTCTTTCTATAAAGTTATTTTTGTTTCTCTCCCCCAAACCCAAGAAGAGGCTCCCATGGGAAGAGATAATAGGATTTTGACTATTTTCCCGGTGTCACTTCTGTTCTTGCAGAAAAAGAAATGGCTGTATTGTGTCCCTTGCTCTCCTGAAGTCTATCCA
>NW_022920678.1:0-255 GCF_012274545.1 Fukomys damarensis
TGACAAAAAAAGAGAGTGAGGGCTGCTCCTGAGTGCCACCCAAGGGAAAAGAGGGCTCACAAAAATATAAGAAACGTGGAGAGTGAAATAAAACATGGGAGGGAAAGAAGGGATCTGGGGAATGGGGTGAAGGGATTGGAAGGGCGAAGTGGGAGTGAAATGATCAAGATGATATGTGTATGTACCCGAGTGTGCGTGTACACACACACGTACACACACTGACGCCACTACAACAGTGCATCTAAAGTCACTGAA
>NW_022920679.1:0-205 GCF_012274545.1 Fukomys damarensis
GAACAGAATAACTGCGACAGAGAGCCACCCTCAACAACAAAGCAGAACACCCAAGTTCAGCAAGGAATGGTTCAGTTTAAGAGAAAAAGGTTAATTATAGTTTGGAAGACAAGTGAGTCTAAAATCACGTTAAGGTTCCATGTAACAGCAGGTGACACAGTGTTTCCTTGGCCTAGCAAGAGAACCATACAGTAAGGGTACCCCA
>NW_022920680.1:0-793 GCF_012274545.1 Fukomys damarensis
GAGAAGACAGAAAGCTACTCTAGAAGAACAGGGAGCATCAGAAAAGCAAATGTTGTCAAGTACATGTCCCTGGCTCCTTTGATTTAGGACTAGTGATTGTTGCTATCCCCTATGTGGGCACCTGAAAGCTGTCACCATTTCATTGGCTCCCTGGCTGTCTTTCACCCTAGCCTGGGCACATCTGTCTACATTCTTTTTGACCATTTGATTCCTTCCTGTCCCTCTGTGATGGATAAATGTGTTTACAAGGGTAAGAGGAGCCTTACAGAAAGGTACCTTAGAGTTAATTATTAAGTACAGGGGACATGTAATGTAATAATATGTGCTATGTGGTATAATAATATATTCATACTAAAGTGAGAATATTCATATATGTGTACAGGTATAGGTGTCTGTGTGTCTTTTATATATTAAACAAGACTCCTCTGGTGGTTATCCCTTGTCTTCTCTGAATTTTGTCAGAGGTGGGTGAATGGGGCTGCTTGCTCTGGTTTTTTATGTTTCTGACTTCCTCTGAGCTTAATTCTTTCTGATAAATTCTTAGAGTAATTGCATTACCTGGCACCTCTCTGGTTCTTGTTCCTTTCTCTTCCTTTGCCTTTCTAATGGCTTTTACTGTGGAATCTAACTGTAGAGGCAAAACTTCTTTTAGTAAGATTCCCTATTAATTTTTAATAAAGCCTATTTTTCCCTGCTTAGTAGCCACCTTTCCCTAACTCCCATGATGCAATCACCTTCCAAAAGCCACATTTCAGGCCGGGGATTTAGCTCAGTGTTTCTGCTGCCTGCCTTG
>NW_022920681.1:0-1191 GCF_012274545.1 Fukomys damarensis
CAGTGGACCCTCAAGTTACCACTGGCCTGACATACAAGCAACTTGGGTTAATTAGGTTAATGGAAGATTCAACTGCCTCTTGTTATCTATAGCGTGCACCCAGGTAAACATCCACATCTCAGCTGTATTGACTTTGTTACAACCAGCCCTGGGGAACTGATTGAGTTTGTAACACAAGGGTCCCCTATGTAATGATTTACTCCGTGGAATAGGTACACTAATGTTGAGCATGATATTTTCCTACCACTCATCTTTAGCATAGAAGGAAAGCTAAATTTCTCAACTGCCCCCAAATAGAGATAAGATATAAATAACTCCTTTAAATAACTTAAATTATGCACAAAGTTACTCCACAAAATTACTCTTCACTGTATCTCTGAACAGCTCTCTGATTAATATACTTATTCTTAATATCTCTGTATATAAATGAAAATGTAACAATTTTTGTTCATAAATTATTTATATGTCCATATTTTCAATTTATTGGTTGTACTGAATTTCTGCTTTGCTAACACCAAGATTATGGATACATATTCAGAGATGCCTTTTTAAATGCAAAGAATAACACAAGAAGTCAAAGAAATGTATCATGAATTGCAATATTCAGAGAAATAATTGGAGAATATATTATACTGTCAACAGTTAGCCATTATAGTCAACTTTAATCATCAAAGCTGCCTTGGAGTCTTTAGTATTTTAACATTAATTTCAAAATAATTTATTCTATTATTACACTGACTTTCATACTGATGTAAATGAACTTAATAAGATGAAACTCAAATGTACTGTTAAACATAATAGAAATTGTAACCCAAAAGGGTGCACTCCAAAGCAAAGAGACTTTGTGGCTGGCTTCTGTGGAGGGATTTTCATTTCCTTTAGTCCATATCTTAGGCCTGTCACATCACCAATAGGGGAGATAAAAATTCTAATGATATTTTTTGTATTTAAATGATTATGTTCACTATGCATTTGTGGTTCAAATTGACAGTTCTGAAAACATAGGAAACATAGGGTTATATTTAGAATTATGAACCTCACTTATGTGTGTAAACACATGTCAGTCCCCACCCCCACAGCCTTCAGACTACAAATTTCTTTGACTCTTCATCCTCATTTCTCATTTAAAATCAAAATGATCGTTGTTTAATTTTCATTCTTGGGAGTAAGATGTAGTTTTCAATGAGTCTT
>NW_022920682.1:0-202 GCF_012274545.1 Fukomys damarensis
AACACTCGCCATCAGGGAAATGCAGATCACAACTGTAATGAGAGACCGTGTCAGCCCAGTTAGGGTAGCTGTTACATAAATAAATAACAAAAATAAATGCTGGAGAAGAGATGGAGGAAAAAAGAGCTTTCATATGCCAGTGGTGAGGATGAAAACTAGTGTGGCCGTGATAGAGAACAAAACACTAAAAACTGATTTACAG
>NW_022920683.1:0-440 GCF_012274545.1 Fukomys damarensis
CCTCCCCACTGTGACTTTTCCAAATTCTTTAGACTGCAGCTGTATGTGGACTGCAAGGGGCTGACTCATCAGACACCGCTTACCCAAGTGTGCACCAGCCATCAGCTGTTGTAGACAGTGAGGCTCAGGACTTGGTTAAACACATGCTAAAGTTCTCATTTCCTAGATTGCTTTCCTTTTTAGCTAACTCTTTTGAGTCAGAGAAGTACCTTTCTGTTCAACAGAGATAAGTACCTCATTTTCTATTAATGAACTTAATGCAAAACTAGAAATACAAGTGAGACAGTTGGATGAGTGCACAATTAAGTGTGTATGTTGGACACAAGTTCTGAGAGAGTTATTTCCAGACTGAGCTTAGCTGGGTGATGCGATAACACTTTTTCTTCAGCCTCACTGCTGGAACCTGAGCCAAGCATCTGCACTTCCTTTGTGAATGACTT
>NW_022920684.1:0-238 GCF_012274545.1 Fukomys damarensis
TTGTTTACCAGCGTATGTACTAATGAACTGAGAGCATTGGCCATTTCTGTGCTACAGGTAAGTGATTTCCCGAGTGTGTGCATTGTAAGAAATCATCTCACTTGTCTCACTTTTCCAGACCAAAAAAAAAAAAGAGGAATTGGGCTCCAGAGGCAGCAAAATCAAAGCTTTTAAACCAAACTCTTCTGAGAGTGGTGCCCATACAGACTTAGGCACAAACTAGTTGAGAAGCTGTGTG
>NW_022920685.1:0-8411 GCF_012274545.1 Fukomys damarensis
GTGTGTGTGTGTGTGTGTGTGTGTGTGTGTGTGCATGCATGGGCATGTGTGCACGTGTAACACTTTGTGGGATATATCTTCAAAAGGAAGAGTGTGGTTTTAGGTTGCAACATATCCCTTCACCAGGAAACTTGACGTGGTAAAATACCAGCCTATATTCCTCATTTGTTTGACTATTCATGTAAAGTTTTAACAAAATAATTATCTCCTACAAGTCTATTCCAAGGGTAGCATTAAATGATTTATAAGAAAAGAATTTAAAACTGTAAAAATCTACATCTACATCAAAACGTCAAATACTATGCACATATTTAAGAATATGATTATATATGTACTTATATTTTAGTTGGTACTAAATAATAGCTAATTATCTTTTATTTTTCCCTTTTTATTTGTAATGCAGAAGGACTCATATAATTCCTGAACTTTTGGACAGATTTTTTTCTATTTTCTACTATTACGGAAGGACAAATGGAAATATGGAAAATAGGGCAACATACAAAAATTTTCCTTCTAATTGTAAATTGAATCCTTAACCCAGTGTTTATATTCTGGTTCTGTTTGGTCATATAAAGCTCACTATATCATTGAGGAGGCTATTACCAGGAGATTAGACCAAACACACAGAGCTGAAATCTTTACTCTAAAATACTGGCACACAGAAGAAGCTACAATACAAAAAGTGTGCAACACTGCTTTCCATGTTGGTACATGGATTACAGTCCACAAACGGTTGCCAGATGTCACTTGAGAGAATAACATCTGCTTTCTAGATTGTTCTCTTAGAAGTTGATTATCAAAGAAAGACTCCTCGATGCAGTTGATTATAATATACCTGGAAGGTGTGGATAAGTTTTATGCCTACACAGCTTAAGAGGAAGAAGATCTAAAAGTAAACTACAGCTAGGCAAATTATATCATAGATGCACGGTTTCTAAGTCTGGTACTAACAATGAAAAAACAACCTCACTTTTTGATTGCTATGTGCAAGGCATTGCAGCAGGTTCTTTAAATACTCCTTTTATTCTCACAGCAAGAAGTACATTTCATGATCTCAGCTTTAAAGTAAGGAAACTGAAAATCAAATGTTAATTGTCTAGGCTCAAAGACCTAGTCATTTGTAGGAGTAAGATTTTAATTGCGGTCTGTGGAGTCCCAAATCCTGTTTTTTCCATGGTAACACGATCCTTCTGAAACACTACCATGGCTTGCACATCCTAGAACAAATGACACAGACTCAGTCTCTGACTGGACCGACCAGTCTTGATTTCTGGGTATTTCTGATTTCAACTCAGGGGTATTTAAATGACAATAATGTATGAGAAATGATTTCAAATGTGCAAGGCACTGAAAGCTTCACAAGAATTGTCAGGTTTTTATTTTCAGTGTATGCCATACCCAGAAGCTTCAATAATGAAGTGTTTTCTCAAAGCATATGGGCTTTTAAAGTTATCTTTTCCCACTAGTTAAAAATGTTTATGATGAAGAATAACTTTTTCCACATTCCATATGTCTGTTCATCTCAGAGAGAAGCTCTGCAGATTTTTTCTGGAGCAGGCTGAAGCCAAAATCATATTCCCCTAATATCATATAACACTGGGCATTGGCAGAACACAAAAGAAAATAAATTTATATGAAAGACAGCAGAATGTGGAGTTCTGTGGTAACCACAGCTTAACTCAGGACAGCCTACATCACAGACTGTCATAGAAGGACATCAAGTTTCAGAATGGGGCATTTATCAGTAATCTACCTATCTTCCCCTTTTTTAAGTGCTCTGCTAGAAGTGCTCAATAAACTTCTGCTATGATTATATCAATGAGACCTGTTTCTGCTTTTGCGTTATTCCAAAGGCCCCAAAAGCTGCGGCAGAGGCAGCTGGGTAGATCCTGCTCACAAGTGTCCTATGACAGGTTACAAAATGACAGAGGTGCCAGTGATTACTACATAAAATGATTTTCTCAAATACAAAACCATGGTTTTTATATTGTGAGCAACCTTTTTTCCTATATAAAACTTAGATTTTATGTTACAGCTGCAAATATAGTTTGGAAATATCACATCATGACACAAAGCAGGCCTGTGTGCTTCTCATCAGTCCAGGAACAAACAGGGATCAGGGGTTACTATTGATGGATCTCTTGGAGAAAAATGAAAAAATCGTTTCCGAGTAACTGTACAGACTCCAGTGGGAACATTTTAGACTCTTGAGATCCTTCTGTTCATTTTAATATTGATGCCGGCCACAACGTTTTAAAGGCGGTTTTAATTGTTTTACTACAATTCTGGAAGCTTGTCATATTGCAGCACTCAGAGACACTGTCCTCAACGCTTTTCTCAAAAAAAAAAGAGGCGGTGAAGCCAGAAAAAGAAAGCTCGCCAGTTGGCAAAGTCACAAATTGGGAGAGAGCGCATTGGAAATTCATTAGGTAAACAAAAGCTCCTCATCACTGGCGAGCAAAGAAGACCAAGGTACTGCTTCTGCATGTGTTAATCGAATTCTAAAACGAAAACTATTAATTTCCTGTTCAGGCCTTCTCAAAGGAAGCCTCAAGTGTTTTTGTCAAAACATTGTTTCTTTCTCCCACAAAAATGATACCTTACCACTTATGAAGCCTGCTTTACCTCCGAAGGCCTCCTAAATCAGTTTGAAGGGAAGAGATTATCACCCCCACCCCCACCCACAGCGCTGCCAGTTTGAATGAGAGAGCTGTTTACTACATGCCGCAAAACAAGCAGCCCGTGGCTCCGGAGAGCACAACACAGCGACTTCTAAATGCCCGATCTATATTACCTCATGACAAGTGTGACCTCCGCTCCTAGCTTTGCTTTGCGGATGGGTCACAGTGAACCCGAATGAGCTCATTTTCTAGGTGAGGGTCTGGCTGTTGGAGCCATCTGTGCCCTGTCTGAGGCCAGCAGACCGTTTGGGTAGATTCCAGCGGTGCTAAAGACTGGACCAGGTTTCCACAGCATTGCCCTTCCTCCTAATAGTATTATTATCCTTCAGATAAAAGCCGAACTACTGAACAATTTCTTGTGCTGCATTCCATTTTACCTTCACCCCTAATTCCTGAGCCCCCTGGTTACCTGATCCTATACAAACAGGGCACTGGGGCGATGTCTCCAATTTGTATTAGAAGAAATGGGGCTTTATTTTTCCCCACTGAATATTTTGGCCTAAGTCGTCTCATGATATAGCTCTTAAGAAAATATTGATTACAATGAGGAGCACTGTAGCCCCTGGCATTCTAGAAGACGTTTGGACAGGAGTTATACAAGTAGATTCTTGGCGTATATAGATATAGAAGTCATATTTTCAAACTGAAAGTCCGTGGAGGTAAATTGTAAATTTCCTGAAACATAAAATTTGAAGTGTGTGTGTGTGTGTATTTGAATATAGAGATTTGCAGAGCCCTAATCACGTTCCTGGCAAAACGCAGGGATTTGACAACAAAGCGTAAATACCATAGCTGATACAGTTTATTAATCATTCTCATTCCTGAGATTATATCCAGCCTAAACTTCCTCCTTATGTGGTCCCCTTGGCAAATATTGTCCCTCTGTGAGAACAGGCTTTAGAGATAAATCTCATCACCACCCCCTGTCTAATACTTCTGAAAAGGCGCTGGATCTTCTTTGTTCTGTCCTATTCATTTCCACTTTTTCCACTTTAGCCCTCTACAATGGAATATTATTAAAATAAAAAATGCTGATTTTATGAAAAGTTAAAATAATTAGGGAAAGGGAAAATTAGAGTTATTTTCAAATACTATGAAGGCAATATCTTATATAGAAGCATATTATTTTTTAAAACACTTTCAGAAACCTCAACTTTAAGATAAAAACACGCTGAGTGTCTACAGTACCTGGGGAGCTAAGTGCCCATAACGTTGCTTCAAATTCAAAATTCAATTTAACCCCTAAACTTCTTCCAGGATTGAAGAAGACAGAAAAAGATACCTCGATGTTACTAACTTTCTTTCAAAACATGAGAATTAACCTTATTTCCTCTGTTGTGACACCTAAGTAGGTACGTTCCATAAATATCATAGATTCCATGGGTGTAGACTGAGCACTCAACCACAAACAGAAGTATGCTTGAGGCAACCCACTGAAGGGGCTCCATAAACTGGTTAAGCACTTGTACACACAGGATGTTCCAGAGAAGGCTCAGACTAGAGTGATACGGCTGTCCTCAACCTTTTAAGTAACCTTTAAGAGACATGTAAGCTGATGTGAAGGAAAAAAGAAGAAAACTATTTCCCAATTTTTAGGTGCCCCAAGACAACAAAAGGAATCAACACAACACTGCTTGGCATATTTTCTTTTCTTTTCCTTCTTTCTTTTCGGTACTGGGGATCGAATGCAGGACCTTGTGCTTGCCAGGTAGGTGGTGGAACCACTGAGCTCAATCGCTGGCCTCTTGGTATGTTTTCAAAATACTATGTAAGCTGAACCGAATGTATTCTGAAAGGTACTGATTATTATTAAAACATTAAATGTAATCTATCTTTTCATAACATTTTTGAAACATTACTCTATAGAAGTGATTTTTAAAGCACTTCAGGTTCTTATTGTTACCTTATTTAAAAACAAGCTAGTGTGATTTCTCAGTTGAAATGTCAGGTTTATAATTAGGATTCCCATGGTATAAAGTCTATCTTGCCTGAAGACATGGGTAGCTTCTCAAAGATTTGAAATCTGTAATATACCAATTAAGTAAATCTTCGCTGGACATTTCATGTTATAAATTAATTTTATGACGTTTTTCCCTTTGACCTCTCTTACAAAATAATAAACTGTTTTCAACGCTGAAGTTTAAGATTTGTAAAACAAAACTTCTGAGTTCTGATAATCATTTTACATAAGGAATTGAATTTTAACCTAGTACCCTTTAAGATGTTATGGAATTATTTATAATAGTAAACTTTAGTATTACCACTGAGGCAGGAACATTTGGAATGCACTAATACTTCAATGCACCCTTTTATTTTATTTTTTTACTAAAGTCTGAAGCCTCTTGCATCTCCCTTAAGTAAACTGATTTGTTCTGAGTTGAAGGATTAAGTTTATAATTTAAAATATTGAATTTTAATAATTTACACTATTAAAGTTATGTTTAAAATACAAACTTTCAAGTATCATAATATATACCACCAAAATGAAAAAAAAATCTTTAGTTTTGCTAATAAAATTTACCACCATGTTTATTTCCTTTTCATCAATTTTACTATTCCTTTTGTCACAGATGTTGTTTTATTACCTTCATATTTTTCCTTTATTTTATAGAAATGTTCAGGAAGCATAAATGGAAAGGTTCTGAAAATGAGCTTAATATCTAAAAATATACAAAATATAATGACTTTTATTTGAATAAAATATAAATTAGAAAGGACTTAAACTGTCTTATTAGAAAAAAACTAGATAGGTTAACGTTTTAACTTTCAATATCAGGACCAAAAAATTTCATTTATTCAGGATTTTGTATGACTTCAAAACTTATGACAATTAGGACAGTGACGAATTTGAATTTGAAGTTTGCATTTATATTAACTCGGAAGAAAAGTTTCTCTCTTATACATAGTCATTGTATTCCTTCATCTTTTTAATGCTTCAGAGGAGTGCACTTTGCTTTATTAGGCATTGCCAAGACCCTATAATTACACTTTATGTTCAAGTGAATTAAATATCTGATGAAAGAATGTGTGAGTTTATCTACAATGCATGCAGTTTCAACAGTTATAACTGCTCCTTGGATTACTCCACAGATGGCCAATAGTCCCTAAAAGGATAGATTCCTATTACTTAATAGAGATCTACATGTATGCTGAGAATATGTGCTTATCCATGTGTACAAACACAGTAATCAAGAGATACTTTTTGGGGTGTTTGTTTGTTTGTTGTTGTTGTTGTTGTTTTGAGCCCGGGTCTTGCTATGCATTGCAGGCCAGCTTGGAACTCATAGAGTTCCTCCTCCAGCAGCCTTCTCAGAGCTGAGATTACAGGTGTGCAACCCCACACCCTGCAAGAGCTACTGTTTTGAATACAACCATCCTAGGCTTTAAGAGATTCAAAACTAAACACAATAAAACCACTAGCTCAAAGATGCATTAGTGCTAATTGTAAATCAATTCAATAGATATAGTTATGTTATATGATGATAAAATAGTCACCACAGTAATAGGAGCTCCGGAAATCCATAGAAGTGAAACTAATTCACATGAAAGGTGATTGGGAATTCTAGTACAGAAGTGATTACAGAACGTTCAAGTGAGGGATTTAGCAATGCAACTGTTCTCTATTATGCTGTATTTTTTTCTCTTCATAAAGACTGTCATTAACCAACCTTGAGATCAAACTACTGACTTACAGTCCATTCCACTTTTTCACCTGTATGAACAGAGGTGTTTTACTAACTTCTTGGTATCTTTTTTCTCATTTGTGAAAGGGATTCAAACAGTGATAACCTCACCAGGTACTGGAGTGAGATAACAGAAACTCGAAGTAAGCCCTGGGAATAGTTTTGACACACGGGAAGCATCAGGTAGATATTAGCTATTATCATAATTTTCATTGTGGAGTGTTAAGAAAATACTTCAGTGTTCTAGTTCTCTGCTGGCTAAATAAATTATCCTGAAAACTTAGATTCTGGACCAGGAGCACTTCTTTTGGAAGTGAATTTACAACTGTGTGGATAGTGAGAAAACTCAAGTGAGATGAACCGAACAGTTTATACTTCAGGAACAGTTGTGACTCAGAACCTTGGAGACAACTCTGGTCACAAATGGCAAGGATAATAAGGCTTATTTGTCCTCTGGAAAGATTTACATTCCAAAAGGCAAGAATGAGAATCTCATCATATTCGTTTCTTCTCATCTTCAAAGAACAGAAAATGTTACCCTCATTTTGAGATTTATTTTCCTTCACAGTATGTACTATAGAACGGGAGTATACCCACATAGGAGATTTTGCCACCTGAATTTCACTGTGGGGTTCATGAGTAAACCCTTGGACAAAGGAAATCAACCCAGTTATTGTGATGTAAGTAGTAGTTACTAACTTGTCTCTGATAAGGAACACGTTGGGTGTACATTTAGGATAAAATTAATACAGATGATTATTCAAAATCCAACAAGCAAACATAATCATCATCATCACCATCACCCTAGGTCCCAGAGATGCAAAAATTATGTTTCTTTTGTTCTAGCCACACAGCAACCATGTGACCACCATTTTACCAACACAATATGAACAAAACTATTGTGATCTCCAAGTCTATAAACTCTTCTCTGACAGTCTCTACTTATGTAAACCCTTTTCCCCTTCTGGTTAGATACAGAACACTCAACAAGCAACTTTGAAATCTTAGACTTTAATGGAGCAACTATATAGAAGGAGCTCTCCAAAGTGCCACATTTATCATTATTTTTATATGTGAATAGAAATAAACTCTGTAGAAATAAGTCTCTATTTTGTGTGTGTATGTGCGTGGGGCACTTTATAGAAATTAGCTTTATGTTTCCTTTTAAGTAAGCTTTATGATAATGCAGATATTAAGATGCATTACTGCTATATGTGAATCAATCCAATAGATATAGTTATGTTATATGATGGTAAAATAGTCACCACAGTAATAAGAGCTCCAGAAAGGCGCAAAGCTGTAGTGCTTAGAAAGAAAAGATATTTTTTATCTTCTCCTTTTCAAGAAATCTAGGTAATCAGTCATGACTCTAGCAAACTATTGACCACAAGTAGAGGTTTTGTTGGTAACCCCTGTATAAAGGTGAAACAGAATGGGACAGAAAGTAGGAATGTTTGTCATCTATTATGTAAGATTATTCTCTTTTGTTAAGCCTTCTCATCCACTTTTCTCCATGTTGAATCCAATGGATTTCCATGTTCAACAATAGTTCAAGGACTATGCTGGGTTTTTCACATGATTGGGTTTCTCAGTTCACATCAATTGATTGGTTGGTACTGGGGATCAAACTTGAGACTTTGCGCTTGCAAGGCAGGCAGTGAATCACTAAATCCCCAGCTCGGATTCACTTTTATTCAAGAGAGAGAGGTAAGGGGCCATTCATGGAGTGCATATTTAGAACCAGGCACTTTATATATGTATGAATATTTTTAATCACAGTAGTTACTTTTAAAGGTAGATGTGTTCTAAAGAATCACTTTCTAATCTATCATGTTTTATCCAATAAGGAAGAGACAAAGAATTTGAGAAAAAAAAAGAGTATTCCATTTTTTCCTCAACTGTCAATTCCTCCTCTAGGTTAGAGATCCAGGACGAAACTTAGAGATGGGAACCGCATTACCACAATCTCATGTTTATCCTTGACTCTTCCATTCCATCTCTTATTTCAGACTAATAATTTGAGTAATAACCCTCCTCCTCTGCAGGG
>NW_022920686.1:0-287 GCF_012274545.1 Fukomys damarensis
CTGCACTTTAAACTGCAGAAGCCCTCTGAAAAGTGCGTTTGTGTTCTAACGTCAAACAGAAACAATCCACAAGTATACAGAGTTCAGGAGGCTTGTGTGCACTCAGAGCTGCTAGGCAGTCTCTTACGACAGGATGGCTTCTGTGCTAAAACTGCCTCACAACAGTGTTTCAATCTCTTCCAGGCAGAGACCTAAACACAGAAATCAATACATTTGTACTCCATATAAGAGGTGGACTTCACTGGGAAACTCACCGTGTTGCAGCACTTTCCTCTGTGGAGTACTTC
>NW_022920687.1:0-307 GCF_012274545.1 Fukomys damarensis
CAGGCTCCGAAAGCTCAAGAGAGGCCCCAGAGATTGGCGGGATTGTCTAGCAATAAGATATTCATGCCCCTCTAGAATGTCTTTGTTCTCTCTGTGCTGGTAATTTTAGTTCAGTGCAGTCATTTTTGGGGGGAGAGAATAAAAAACAAAACCCTAGACCGTACCTACAGCAACCCATTCAGGTCCCCTCCAGGGTTCAATGCCCAGGGACTTTCTGCTTTCACTTTATAAGAAATACTTTTGTTCAGCCCTCTTTAGACTCTGTCTTGTCATTCTTTCTGGGTTGAAAGAAGAACCCACCAGCTGG
>NW_022920688.1:0-216 GCF_012274545.1 Fukomys damarensis
GACTTTTGGCCCCCAGTCCTGGTGGCACTGGGTGGAGGGAATCAACCATATTCATAACCGCATTGCAGAAGTCACAGTTGCGTGAGTGGATACTCTGTCTTTCAACATTTCGCGACCTCTTAAGAGAGATTTAATCCCCGAAGCAGCGAGTTTGCTTTTGTCAGTGGTTTTCACGTACATCAGAGTTTTACCAAACTATTTCACAGGACTTTTGAA
>NW_022920689.1:0-202 GCF_012274545.1 Fukomys damarensis
GTTCATCCTGACTCCCTGGTTTCCTCTCTCCCTTCAGTTCTGTTTTTCAGTTTTTTCCTCAGCTCAGAAAACCAGAACCTACTGCAGAGGTCTCTGACACAGGCATATGTATGTACCTATTGAGGTATTGCTCAACTGCCTTCTAAAGCCATGTAGAATTCATTCATGGGAGTACCCGAGGATCTTATCTAATCCTAATCAC
>NW_022920690.1:0-278 GCF_012274545.1 Fukomys damarensis
TTAAAATATACCATACATGATGTACAAGTTTTTTTGGTTTCTAATTTTCTTAGAAATTTAACTACATTACTATAAATGATGCTCTATTTTGTTTTTTGATGCAGCTGCACTTATTTTAATATCAAGAAAATATCTACCTATTCGTCAATACTTAGGACAAAGGAGATCTATGCTAGAGACAGAGCTATTTGTTAAAAACCCCAAATTCCCTTGAAAAAGTATCAGTTTAAAGGTTATTTTTTTCAAAAATATTTTTGCACAGTGAAATTTTGTGCTAA
>NW_022920691.1:0-973 GCF_012274545.1 Fukomys damarensis
GCCACTAAGAGAAGCCCGGGTGAGATGGGGTCTAGGGACGACTGTCTACGGAGCAGAGCAGAACGCGCCTCTGACCTGGGCCCTTGTCTCTGGCTGTTTCGCAGCAGAGCCGTGCCCGCCTGCCTCACTCGGGACAGCTGTCTGTTCCCGCCACGCGCGCTACCAGGATGTGCCTCGGAATCTTTTTTTCCTGTTCACTGAAGGGCTAAATAATTTATTGTTTATTCATTTTTAAAATACTTAGTGGTTCCGTTACGATTTCACAACCTGCTGTTATGAAGATCCTAAGATATAAAAATGGCTCTGGCCTTGAGCTTTTGCTTGGGAGGAAAGACATATACAATCCAGGGCAAGAGGTGACAAACGTGATTTGTACAACGTCAGGAAACTACTAGTGCAGTACTTTGGAAACCTTTTCCCACTGAGAACCTACATAATGACCAGAAATCCTTTCTCACTGAAATCCTCATATTCTCACAGTGATTTTAACTTGGCTTTCCTGGGCGCCACAGATACCTGATCAGAAAATCCGGAATGCATATACCATGACACTTTGGGAAGCAAAAAGTCACAGAAGTAAGGAAGAGAAGTCGTATGCCTTGGAGGAAGATCCTGCGCCGCTTCGTTTTAGCCTTCTCTTGGATATTACTAGGTTCAGCTTTGCTCCTGATGATTCAAGCCGTGACACCAACCCAGAAAGCAAGTCCCAGACAAGTTCTAGTTGCCATGGACACTGGTGCAGATTCTCACACCCGCTGTGACTGTGTCTTCAGTGGCCTGCTATTTCCTTGAATATATTTGGATTTAAGAAATGTACACATTTAGCCGGGCGTGGTGGCACACGCCTGTAATCCCAGCCCTGGGGAGGCTAAGGTAGGAGGATCGCTGCGAGTTGGAGACCAGCCTGGGCTACATAGTGAATTCCAGGGCAGTCTGAACTAGATAGACCCTGTCTGGGGAAAAAAGAAAAAAA
>NW_022920692.1:0-234 GCF_012274545.1 Fukomys damarensis
CTGGAAACAGGTCAGACAGAGCCCAGACATGGTTATCGTAGGGTTCTGAGGATGAATGGGTGCGTCTGGTCCTAGAGCAAAACCAGCTCATGCACCCTTGCAGAAACCCACACATCTGGCGTCCCTTTGTCTCCCCTCTCCAGTCATTTGACAGCCAAGCATTAGGCCACGTCCTCCTGGGAGCCTTTTGCGACTCTCCTTCCCCATACCCTGCTCCCCTAAGACTGAGTGGGG
>NW_022920693.1:0-200 GCF_012274545.1 Fukomys damarensis
TCTAAGCTATCAAATATTTTCTAACTAAGAATTCAAACACTGAGAAGGGTATGTATAAAAATAGAGACCTAAGAGGAACAAATAAAATCAAAAAGTGTTGATGTAACAGTATTAAGTACAAAGTGCCTTCAATAATCCTTCCATTCTTGAGTTTCCTTCCCTTCTCTCTTCCTCACTAACCTGTGCTATCAATCATTAAT
>NW_022920694.1:0-397 GCF_012274545.1 Fukomys damarensis
AATAATCCTATGACACTGCCTTGAACTATACTCAAAATGGAAGTAAAACGCATGCAAATATATAAACCCAAATTCACACTATGAAATCACATTGAGTTTGACCCAAATTCTATTTTTAAAAATAGCCACTGAAAAACAAAAATTTATATAGATTATAAAATGGTAATTTTTAAAAGCAAAAAGCTATAAAATACCATATACAAAACATAATTATGCCATCTATACCAAGAATACTTATGTTTAAAATTATGTTTTTGAAGAATACTGTACCGATATGGTAAAATGTTACAGAATATTATTAAAGAGCAGAATATAACTGGCACAGAATTGACTTTTTATTTTAGTTTTTGAATTCTGAAGACTGAACTCAGTCCCTTGCACATTCTAGGCAAGCACT
>NW_022920695.1:0-237 GCF_012274545.1 Fukomys damarensis
TTTTTCACCCCATATTCTGGGGTTTTTAGATTTCTGCATGACCAGAAAATAAGGCTAATTGATAATTGTTTTCTACTCTTTGTTCACACCGTCAGGCATAACGATAATTTAATATCACACTTAAGTATAAATTGTACACATGTAATAACGCTTTTTTAGACATCTTTTCCTGATGGGGAAGAAAACAATGAATGGCACGAAATAAAAACAAAATAATTTTCTGCAAAAAGTTCCTAA
>NW_022920696.1:0-216 GCF_012274545.1 Fukomys damarensis
AGAAATCAACCAATAATAAATGCTGGTGAGAATGTGGTGGGCAGGAGGTAAGAAGTAATCCTTCTTTATGGTTGTTGTTAGTGGTGTAAACTAGTTCAACTACTGTGGAAATCAGTATGACGAGTGCTCAAAAAACTAAAAATAGAAAATCTCTTTGATCCAGCTAGTCCCCTTCTAAGTGTTTTCCCAAAAGAATTAAAGACATCATACAACAGT
>NW_022920697.1:0-271 GCF_012274545.1 Fukomys damarensis
ATATATATACGTACACATATACATACTGTCTTCTTCAAATGACTTTTAAAAATGATTGATTTCAGAATGAAGAACTCCAGGAGATTACATCTATATTGTCTGCACTGTGTTTCTCTTAGGAAGGACAGTCTTCTCTAGGCTATCACCCCAGTGCTTTTCTGCTGCTCTGTCACCACTTTGAGTAGAGAATCCACATTAAGGAGTGAAAGCACCAAGCGCACATTTTCTCTATCTATTCGTCCTTAGAGATAAAGGCTTTGAATTCTGGATG
>NW_022920698.1:0-465 GCF_012274545.1 Fukomys damarensis
GATTTAGCTCAGTGGTTCTGCTGCCTGCCTTGCAAGCACAAGGGCCCAAGTTCAATCCCTGGTGCCACATAAAAAAAAGAAGAATAGAGGAATGAGAAACTGAAAACACATTATGTATTAAAACTGAGGGCACACCAAAGGTCCTTTGGGGCAATAGTTATATCCTGAGATAATTGTTAGGAGAAAAAAGAAGAAAAACTTCTTCTAATTTCTCCTAAAAACTGAGCCCTACTCTGTACCCACACCATAATAGGTGTGGACCTGCCTTGGTAAGACTTTTATTCCACTTTCCAGTCTGACACCTTAGCCCTTCTGGATTAAAATATTTTAAAGGGTAAGGATTCTGTATAATTTATCTCTATCCTGAATGCTCTCAGGCATCTTTCAATTATAATTTTAAAAATTTTAATGTATTTCCCTTGCACAGCCTAAAATAATTCTTGGATAGTTTTCATCATATGTGTT
>NW_022920699.1:0-1493 GCF_012274545.1 Fukomys damarensis
AGAAAGAAAGAAAGAAAGAAAGAAAGAAAGAAAGAAAGAAAGAAAGAAAGAAAGAAAAGGGCAAAGAGGAAAAGGCTTTTTCACATATAAAAACATAGGGCACAGATACCTATAATGCAATTCATGAGAAAGAGAAAGCACTGTGTTAATGAGTTCATCAAGGAGACAAAACTGCAGAATTTATGACAGGGAAGTCAGCAACCTCATGCCTTCTTCACACATATACATCAGCACACACGCATATGTACCTTCTTGGGGCCCCTCTTAAATATCAGGTGATACTAGGCCCAAGGGAAAACTGAGCCAATTTATTAACAATAATTAACAATAGCAGGAATTTCAAGAGAGGAGAAAGAAAGGGAGGTGAAGTGGTTGGCAAGATAGAAACAGCCAGTTTTGCAATCCAGTCTGGGGAAGGGCAAAGTACATTAGGAGCAAGCTAGGCAGCCCTCAGAGTCTCATTATGTGCTATACCAAGAGGGATACAGTGTCCCTACTCAGCACATCCTAGCTAAGGCTGGTTGTTGGTTCCAGGGAGTTAGGAGTCTGATGAATCCAGCAGGCTTGAGGGTAGGCAAGACATTAGCACAAGAACACTATCATAGTTTAGATCTAAGATGTCTCCAAAAGTCTCACATTTGGAGGTAGGACCTGGTTGGAAGGGATAGGTCAGTGGGAGTGTGACTTGAAAAGATTAAATCTCTTCCCTGGTTCCTCCTTTCTCTCTGTGCTTCCTGATTGCCATGATGTGAGCAGCTTTCCTTCAGCCAGGCCTGTCTACCACGCCATTTCTGCTTTGGAGCCAGTCAACCAAAGGCTAAACCCTCTTGACCCTTCCAGGAAGATGGCACAGTGGTAAGCAGCAATAAATGGGCTTCTCCAATATTTGGAATCCAGACACTGGAAAATAACATCTTAGGGAGGAAAAGAAGGAGGGAGGTGGACCCCTGTGACCCAGAAAGGATCAGAAAGGAAAATTGGAGCCTACAGAGAAATTGAATAGACAGCCCACAATGCAGAAAAAGGAAGGGTCAGTCTGCACTTTCTTACTGGCTCCTGGCTTATGGCAAGAGAAGGAAGATCAAGTCTACAGAGACATAGGGAAAACAGGCAACCACAGAGGTCTTCAGGGAGAAACGCACCAGTGGATTGAAATAGTGGATCTGTGTACAATAACAGTTGGGGAGTGATTCCAGTGCAAGTGTTTGCTGTGGCCCTCAGAGCGGGTACTTGGTCAGAGGCCATTTTAGGGAGGAGCCAACTGAACCTGGGATTCAGAGCAGACATGAGTTGGCTTTATCTCAGGGCTCCCTGTTAAACTCCCACAGTGACTGGGTGAGGGACAACCACGGAAGACATCCATGGTCAAGCTGGCAAAGATGACTCAGGCTCCAACCCCTCAACTAGAGGCCAGGTTCAACCTGAGTTTTTGTGGATTTGAATGTCTCAGAACCAGCACAACACCCTAATCCTATTGCAGGTTTGCTGGGATT
>NW_022920700.1:0-735 GCF_012274545.1 Fukomys damarensis
ATGTAGAAGGTAATGTGTGGTAAATTTTATCTTCCTAAATTCTTAAAATATTTTGGGATTAGTTCCACTAGAATTTCTTTCTTATTTCCTGCATATTTAAAATATTTTCAAGTTCAGTGTTATTTCCCAGGAATTTTAAGAATATTTGATTTATTCAAGCATGACTTCAAGTCAATAAACTGAGTGAAACAGTATCTTTTACATAAGAAACTCTAAAATCTAGTTTATTAGTACTACCTGGATATAGAAAAGCATCACATTATAAGAAGTGAAGTTTTTTTTCTAATTACAGGCCTCAAAACACATAGAGAAATTGGACCTTTAATTTTACTCACAGATCAAGTGACCCAATAATATAATTCACAGACTCAAATAGCAAAAGGCAGTTCTTTCCAATGACACAAAATTCTTAATTTGATTTGGGAGCAAATACTCAAATAATGTCACATACTCAACACTGAACACCAAATTATCTGTCCTTACTCAAACAACAGACTCCAATCTGTTTTCCAAGATCCCGCAAGTGGTCAAATCATAAACAAAATCCCCAGGCGTTGCTCCCACCAATATGAAGTAACTTCATCAGCTGCCAGTGACTCAAAAACAAACAAAACACAAAATCAGTGGAGAGGAAAATAACAATGTGAAGCCTCAGCAAAATTCTGTTGCTACTTAGATTTCACCTCTGTGGTCAAAAAAATGTGCACCTGGGCTCACGTTGTCCCTCTCTGGCCA
>NW_022920701.1:0-205 GCF_012274545.1 Fukomys damarensis
AACACTGTTGTGAGGCACTTTTAGCAGAGAAGCCCTTCTGGCCTAAGGGCGTGCCTAGCAGCTATGAGTGCGCACAAGCCTCCGGAACGCTGTATTCTTTGGGATAGCTTCAGTTTGACGTGAGAACACAAACGCACTTTGACGAGGGCTTCTGCCGTTTAAAGGGCAGTTTTCCCCTGGAAACAGCTTCTCTTGCCGCTTAGCT
>NW_022920702.1:0-229 GCF_012274545.1 Fukomys damarensis
AGTTAAACTATCATTATTTGCTTATGATATGATATTCTACATTGAAAACCAAAAAAAAAAAAAACCTCTGATAAAGACATCTAGACATAATTGACACTTTTGGCAGAGTAGCTGCATAAAAGATCAACACTCAAAAATCAATAGCTTTCTTGTACACAAATAACACACTCACTGAGAGAGAAACAGAGAAACATATCTTTTCATGACAGCATCCAAAAAAATGAAGTAT
>NW_022920703.1:0-256 GCF_012274545.1 Fukomys damarensis
AGAGTACTTTGGAATGGTGAAGATGTGGATGAGGGTGCAATAAAAGAATGTTGGGCCACAGAAGCAAATGGGTATTGTAGAGTATTCAAACTGAATAATAACTATTCTTAAACTACATTCACTGCTTAGAGAGTAAGTTCCTATAAAGGTATCTCGTACAGAGAATTTTTTCAGCAAATGTCAACTGTTCTCGTTTTTTATTTTTGAAAATTATTAATGGCATATTAAGACTACATACAATAATCCATCATTATTC
>NW_022920704.1:0-246 GCF_012274545.1 Fukomys damarensis
AACCAACAGAGTAAAGAGAAAATCTACAGAATGGAAAAAAACATTTGCCAGCTATTCCTCAGACAGAGGACCAACATATAGACTATATAAACAACTCAAAATAACTAGACCCCTCAGAATAAAGAACCAATTAAAAAATGGACAACGAAAATTAGCACACTTCTCAGAAGAGGCACAATTGGCCAATAAATGCATGAAAAAATGGTTAATATTTCTGGATATTAGAAAATACAAATTAAAACTTCA
>NW_022920705.1:0-935 GCF_012274545.1 Fukomys damarensis
AGGTTACCAGTTAAGTCCACATCTTAAATGGAGTACAACTGCCTTCCCTTTTGTGTGTACGTCCTTGCCTGGCAGAGATTGAAAGAGTGTTGTGATGCAATTGTACCAGAAAAGCCCTTAAGGCCTAAGAGAGTCTCTAAATGCTATGACTGCACAGAAACGGTCAGAAATCGGTATCCTTGCAGAAAGGTTCAGTTTGAGGTTTGAGCACAAATGCACTCGGCAGAGTGCTTCTATGTTTTAAACTGCATTTTTAAGTGGGGAACAGCTACTCTTGCCACTTAGCCCTTTTAAAGCAAAGCGGTTAGTTTTCTGAATGTGAAACACTCCACAGAGAATGGTGGTGCAAATTGCTGACTTTACAAGTGAAGTCCATATCTTTTATGGAATACAAGTGTATTCCTTTTTGTTTGTAGGTCTCTGCCTGGCAGAGCTTGAAACCCTGATGTGAGGGGCTTCTACAAGGAAACGTCTTACGGCCTAAAACAGTGTGAAGGAGGTCTGAGTGTGCACAAGCCTCCAGAACTCTGTATAGTTGGAGATAGGTACAGTTTGAGGTTACAACACAAACACACTCTGCAGAGTGCTTCTGCATACTGCAGTTTTCCATGGGAAACAGCTTCTTTCACTGCTTAGCCCTTTGAAACCAAAGTGGTTAGTTTCCTGAATTTGAACTACTCCACAGAGAAAGGTGCTGCAACTCTGTGACTTTACCAGTGAAGTCCACATCTTCTACGAAGTACTAATGTATTCCTTTTTGTTTTGTAGGTCTCTGCCTGGCAGAGATTGAAAAACTGCTGTGAGGGGCTTCCACCAGAATTGACCTTAAGTCCTAAGAGGGTGCCTAGCAGCTCTGAGTGAACACAAGCGTTCAGAACTCTGTATATTGGTGACAGGTTCAGTGTGAGGTTAGAGCAGAAATGCACTCTGTAGAG
>NW_022920706.1:0-601 GCF_012274545.1 Fukomys damarensis
AAGTCAAGCCCTCTGTATAAAGAAACAGTGACCTCAGACGATGTTAAATCTAAAACCATCTGAGGAGACAAGCAAAATGTCACTACTCCAAGACACTAGAGCACACACTAGATCCTGTTGCTAAGCACAATACCACTGTGCTCACCATACCATGGATGCCATCTCATCAATCCTGTGTGTACTACTGGCGACTGAACCCAAGGCTGCTCTACCCCTGAGCTACATCGCCAATACTTTTTTATTCCCCTTATTTTGAGACGGGCTCTCAAACATTCCCAGGCTGGCCTCCACTTCACAGCCCACCCACCTCAGCCTCTCAAGTGCCTGAGTTACAGGCATGACCACGCCCAGCTACTATCTCATCAATTTCACGTCAATTCTGGCAGGAGATTTTAGACTCTAACAAGCTGCTCCCCGAAGTTGATTAGCAAATCACAAAGAGCCAAAGAGAACACACATAAAGATCTAAGTATCACTAAAGTGACATATGGAAAAATGAAAAGAAAGTTGACAATGACAGAAGCAGGAGAGGGGTATACAGGTGTTATTTCATGCTTTTGTGTATGTTAAAAAATGTGCCACGGTCTATTTTAAGAAGATT
>NW_022920707.1:0-347 GCF_012274545.1 Fukomys damarensis
AAAAGAATCAAGACACATGATGTGTGTAGCGAGTATCCACATTGAATAGTATCATTATGTCCCGCAAACCTGTATTAATAAGATTATAAAGGAAAGAAAGGAAGTGATAATGGGGACAGATGGGTAAAAACAAAACATATCCTGGTGGCACTTAATTTTTACTGTGTATATATGTACTCATTTTTATTTCTTGTGTTTTCCAATTTTTCATGTTTATTCATTATATATTACTCATACAATCACATTTAAATATATATATGTAAATATTTATCAGCCTTTTTTTTATTTTTTCCTTAAGAGGTGGACTAATACCCAAGGCTTTTAATCTGTCCTACTTATCGATTAAT
>NW_022920708.1:0-226 GCF_012274545.1 Fukomys damarensis
TCAAGTGTCCTCTGCTTTTCGATTTTGGACAGCAAAGAGCAAATTACCCACGAGCCCAGACGGAGCGGGTAGATCAGTTCTCCCGCCCGCCCCGCTTCCCTCGCTGGCTCCTGATAGGCTACTAAAGCAGTCCGTTTCGACGGAGAGCTGTGCGCAGGCGCAGAAAGGTACGGAACAGGGCTGAGTGTTGGCAACGCGGAGCTACCAGATCGGCCGGAGATGGTGA
>NW_022920709.1:0-370 GCF_012274545.1 Fukomys damarensis
ATAAGAGCATGAGGTCATTTTAGGAGCCAAGAAATACCAGGAAAATGCAGCCTGTGATGGCAGGGTCACATCATACTTTAACATGATCAATTCCCTAACATTCCCCACTCTTTGGTCTTAGATTAAAAACAGCAGCCAGTGCAAACCACATGCCAGCGGAAGGGGGTGATTTATCTATCTTCTGTAACTACTGCCTGCTAAGTCTGGGTTGATGAGTTGACCTAGGGGCAGGTGTGGGGCCTGGCCAGGTGTGTTGTCCTTCATGAACATGGAATTGTTGACAGCAGTAGCATTTCTACTGGAATTATTGGTAGGGCTTCCTGAGAAAAGTCCAAGCACACAAATCAGTTAATGAGGGAGGAGAGAGGGG
>NW_022920710.1:0-220 GCF_012274545.1 Fukomys damarensis
AAGCTTATGGGAAGTATAAAGTTAGTTGAGCGATAGGGAAGGAAGTAAGTGTGTCCCACGCAGAGTGTTCAGTATGGGCATATAAAAGAAAACCACAACCTGATTAGTGTTTGGAAACAGAGAGGGAAGTAAGGAGTAGTAAGAGAAAAGTAAGGAATAGTAAGAGAAAAGTAAGCATGAGTCAAGCCATGTGATGCCTTATACTATATTAAGGAACTTG
>NW_022920711.1:0-258 GCF_012274545.1 Fukomys damarensis
GATGGTGAATGACAGTGGCTTACAAATATTGTTTGAGACAGCTTTGAATATATGTACATTCTAGATTAAAGCCAAAGCAGAATATCCTGAGATTGCCATAAAAGCTTGAAAAGCTTGTTTTCATTTCCAACATTCTGTCTTTGAGAAGCAGAGTTTTCTGCAGTGACAGCGGCCAAAAGAGATTAAGGAATAAACTGGATAGGCAATATACTTCAGGTGTGACTGTCTCCCATCACCCCAAAGTGGGACTAGTTGCAG
>NW_022920712.1:0-302 GCF_012274545.1 Fukomys damarensis
TGTAGATCCCTCAGCCTGGTGGCACAAATCCTTCATCTCACTGGTGTAGGTTTTCTGGCTTCCGCCACTGGCCTTTGGGCCTTCTGGGTGCAGATCCTCAATACGGACAAGCATGAGACACTGCTGTGGGCTCTAGGACACTGGCTGGACTAGTGGGGGACACTGCCTTGGACTCGAAGCCTTTAGCTGGACTTGGGTGGGACACTGCTGGGATCCAGGCCCTCAGCTGTGTTCTTTGGACCTTC
The DNA here is from genome assembly GCF_012274545.1 of Fukomys damarensis. Classification (NCBI taxonomy): domain Eukaryota; kingdom Metazoa; phylum Chordata; class Mammalia; order Rodentia; family Bathyergidae; genus Fukomys; species Fukomys damarensis. The sequence continues at coordinate 246 of NW_022920712.1, forward strand.
GGTGTGCAGTTGATCTCTCTTGAACTACTTTGCATTTACTTTTTTAGGTAATTATTA
>NW_022920713.1:0-204 GCF_012274545.1 Fukomys damarensis
CTGTAATATGGGAATCTTTGTGACAAACAGCCCTCCCTCAGGCTGACCCTCTTTGCCTTCGGGCAGGACCTTACTCCAGAGCAGGAACTTGGAATGGCTGTAACCCAGACACCCAGTCTATAGCTAACACCACTGAGCCCATCTGGCTAATCAGAACTGGAGGAAACTTTAGCCACCATCTGCTATTGTTCCCTTAAACTGACA
>NW_022920714.1:0-207 GCF_012274545.1 Fukomys damarensis
CCTTGCAGTTTTAGAAAGGACCCTCAGAGCAATGTGCAACCCACAGAGCAATGAGCCAGTAAATGGACTCAAGCCTTCCAGCTCCAAGACCAAGATTCTTCTCAGAAATGCACTGATTCCATTTTGCACCTCTTCATTAGAAAGGCTTAATTTCAGGGTTGGAATCACAAAGCCATCTCAGATATTTACGGTCTTTATTTTTCTTCC
>NW_022920714.1:554-843 GCF_012274545.1 Fukomys damarensis
ATTAAAGATTAACTGAAGTTTAATGATGGAGTTATTTGGAAGAGACTTCACAGTTTACCTTGTTTTTTAGCTTACATGCCGATGACCATTGGCCCAAATTGTAGTCCTGAACAGACACTCTACTTACTACCTCTCATCTGCTTGGAATCAGATCAAGCAGAGGGGTGGAAGGAGCCCATTTTAATTTGACTAGGTCTTTCCTAAAGGCAGTCATAAGAATTGAGAGCATAGCTCACTATAGCTCAGTATAATCTTCAAAATAGTTAATTTTATAATCTTGTAAATTTTT
>NW_022920715.1:0-1007 GCF_012274545.1 Fukomys damarensis
CAGTTCAGCTGGGCATTACAAATTGACCAGTAGTTAATCTACTACACCTTGTCAGAAGAAGTTCCTTTATGCAGTAGGCATTCATTAAACATTTGTTGAACAAAATAATCACGTTTACTCTTTCCTTTGTACTTAATTTTGGATAATATTATAGGTTAACTGATGTGTTTTTCACCCATTAGTTTGTAAATTCTATGAGGGATAGCAGCATGCAGTGTGCATTTTTGTGGGATTTAGTCACATTATGTTCAGCTCAGAAGAAAGATAAAAAATAATTTGAATTCAAGGAAATTTCTAAAACTAAGGTACTAATAGAATACTTTAATAAAACTAAAAACAAGGAAGGTGATTTTGGATGTTGGTACTAATTTCAAAGGCATAAGAGATTCTGCTCTATTAAGACAAGTTTCCTTTGCTTTTGATAGGAAACATATTCCTGGGATATTCTGAAACAACTGCTTTGAGTTGCTCTTGAATGTTCCACCTCACATGTTCAATCAATTTAAAACAAGAAGTATATGTATGAATAAATCGAAGGTCCATCACTAATTCATTTTATGACTGTGGTTACAGTTTTTCTGATCTGTAAGTGGGTATGACAGTACTTACTTTGATTACCTCACAGCCTTGCTATGAGAATTAAATGTAACAAAACATTTATATATGTTTGGAGACAAAAAACAAAATGGCATTATTCCACATTTCCTAAGAAATGCCTTCAATCTTCTCCAAGAACCTAGAAGGGTAACAAGGTTTCAACACGTTGGAAAATGAACATATTTTTTTAGGAAGAGGGCCAATACATCTCTCATAGAAGGCTCACTTATCTACCTGATTGTTTCCTGTTTCCCCAGGTTACTTTGGATGATAACATTTTCCCCCTTTATAGAAATGACCAAAGTTTGTAGTAATGAATTTGCTTATTTAATTGTTTATTTTCCATTTTTCTTTTTGTTGTTGTTGTTGTTGTTTTGAGACAGGGTCTCACTATGTAGTTGAGACTGACC
>NW_022920716.1:0-612 GCF_012274545.1 Fukomys damarensis
AAGGCACTGCTGAGGCTGGTGATGGGGAAAAGTACAGTTTACACGAGCAGAAACATTTCTTTCCACCACTGTTGGCTTTTCAAAAACAAAATCACAAATATCATATTAAAGAGGCACCACAATTGCTAATATGACTCTTCCAGTCATCTAGCCTTCTTCCATTTGTTTTCTAGAAACTCATTTTGATATTCCTGCCACCTTTACTGAGTCAATCTGAAAACCAAGAGTCTTCAATGATTAGAACTCATGGTAGGATTGCCATCTTCATCTGAGCAACTGATAACTGTCTAGCATTATCCCCGGAAGAGGGGTAGACCTGAAATGTGCTCAGAAGGCAGCAAGACAAATATGAGGGTATGGTGTATGAAAACAAGCTTTACTACACTACAATCACATTTTACATAGCATAATTCCTTAAGGGGATCCTATGAGATAATGCTAGAGACACAGCTGTGGACATAACGTCTAGGATAATTTCACCAACTGGGAACCAATTACCCCAAAGCTACATATTAGGATGCATAAAGGGTGCCAGAGGCATGATTAGCCATAAATGAGGGCTTGAATGTAAATGGTCAGGTTTCAACATATCCTCCAGCTCAGAGAAAAGAC
>NW_022920717.1:0-327 GCF_012274545.1 Fukomys damarensis
GCAGAGGGCTTCTGCGGTTTAAAGTGCAGTCTTCCCAGGGAAACAGCTTCTCTCGCAGCTTTGTCGTTTAAAGCGAAAGCGGTCACTCTCATGAATGTGAAGCGCTCCACAGAGAAAAGTGCTGCAACTCTGTGAATTTACCGGTGAAGTCCACTTCTTATGTGGAGTACAACTGTATTCCTTTTTGTTTATAGGTCTCTGCCTCGCAGTGATTAAAACACTGTTGTGAGGCACTTTTACCAGAGATGCCCTTCAGGCCTAAGAGAGTACCTAGCAGCTCTGAGTGCAAACAAGCCTCCAGGACTCTGTATACTTGCGGCTAGATTC
>NW_022920718.1:0-308 GCF_012274545.1 Fukomys damarensis
GGTGTCCTTCCCTGAATAACTCATCTCATTCACAGCTACTTTTCCTTTCAGCGACTCCCAAACGTTTGTGTGCTGTTTACCGCGTTCACACTCTTAACTCTGCCACACTCATGCCCATCTTGCCTTGCCGTAGGGAATCTTCCTCATTGTCTCAGCTCTCATGTTTATGTGCCAGATCCTCATAGTTTCCGTGTTTAATTCCTAACTCTTCCTTGTACTGCAGTTCTAACTCCTTGGATAAGGACTCACTCGTTTATCCTGGGCCTCTGTACCTGTAAAATGAGAACAACAACTAAAAACAGCAACTG
>NW_022920719.1:0-283 GCF_012274545.1 Fukomys damarensis
GCAACTGAGTGACATTACCTGAACCTGTAATCCACTCCCCATTTCTTGCTACCCTCCAGGCATAACCTTGCATAGTTGTCCTACAGTCATGTAGCCTCTAGATAGACTTGTACTGCGAGGGACATCCCACACATGCAAATCTGTCAATGCACTATCCAAATAAATTTATATTTGCAAGCTTGCTGTGCTTTTATCTTTTTCCTTCATCAAATGGAATCCCCTAACCTGCTCTGTGAAGCCATGATGAAAGGGAGGTGTCTCAGTGGCAGGCAGCATAGAGGAA
>NW_022920720.1:0-501 GCF_012274545.1 Fukomys damarensis
GAGCAACAAAAAAAGTAAGAATGAATTTGGAACATACAGTCTTGGGCTCTTCCACACATGGCTTCTTCGTGGCTAGGGAAGCTGTGCAGGGGGACAGGATGTGAAAAGGCAGTGACTTCAGGCCTGAGGGCGCATCCTGCGCAAGGGGGGCAGGGTGTTTAAGAAACCTCCCTCAGCGACTCAGCCTGGGGAGCACATGGGGATGCTTCCATTTCTCCTGAGATGAAGCAAGAAGGATGAACATTTACTTAATTTTTCATAATGAAAAGAGACGAACACAAGACTGTGCACCATGGTCATATTGTCCCCACAGCAGGGGGAAGACCAGGGGGCAGACACAGGCAAAGCCAGCAAAGGGAGTGGGAGTGGCTCAGTAGAGAAGAGCAGGCATAGAGGGCGAACAGCTCAGGAGCAAACTGGGAATGAAATAAGTTATTCAATAAAAGGGCTGGGTTTGGCTCAGTGCTGGAGAGTGTATGTAGCACACTTGAGGACCTGGTT
>NW_022920721.1:0-216 GCF_012274545.1 Fukomys damarensis
CAAATGGAATACTGTTCAGAGGCATGAAATCGTGTCATTTGGAAGAAAAAGGTTGGAACTGGAGACCATTGTGTTATGTAAAATAAGCCAAACTCAGAAAGTTAAATATTGCATATTTCTCTCCTATGAGGTATCTGGGGGAGGAAAGAATTTCATGAAAGTAGAAGGGAGATTATTAGAGAAGAGGAAAGGGAGGAGAAGAAGGGAAGAAAGAGA
>NW_022920722.1:0-209 GCF_012274545.1 Fukomys damarensis
ATAGAAATACATTAATTGCATTTTTAATTACTGTTAAAATTTTTACACTTATTTTTATGTTTATCTGTCTGTGTGTGTCCAAGTACAGCCATGAAATGCTGTTAACTGCTTCGCTGCACATTGCTACGTGAGAGGTGTATGAAATGAGTAAAATGAGAAGTGGAAATGTTTTTCCTGTAAAAATGAGTATTATCCTGTAGGCTCTGGGC
>NW_022920723.1:0-201 GCF_012274545.1 Fukomys damarensis
AGAGAAAGTCTTTCTCTTTTGCACCACTGGTAATCTATGACATTTTTGTATAGATAAGAAATAGAAAATGATGGAGAGAGTCTTTAAAACTTTTGTTAATTTTTTTTTACTCATTGTTTTCCAAGTTTATTTGGCCACGAAATTATGTTTTAAAATCTTGCCTGTTACTATACCAAGGGATCTAGAATTCTCTGGGGGAAA
>NW_022920724.1:0-271 GCF_012274545.1 Fukomys damarensis
AAAACATCTTTGCTTCCATGTTTACCTCTGGAAACGTCTGTCATTCCGCTAGACTTCACAAAGGACACACGGGCATCCGTACCTGAGTTGCTGCCTGAAAAGCAAATTCCAAGGCCCGAGCACCAGCAGACCTCCTTCCACAACCCATTAAATAGCAGCCATCTCGAGAGCCCTAACGAGAGCATTCTGGCCAGATGCTTCTTCCAACTTGTGGGACCATTCTTAGAATAACTCCAAGGAAACCTGCGGCAAGGCATCTCAGGAGAAGCAT
>NW_022920725.1:0-3203 GCF_012274545.1 Fukomys damarensis
AAGATCCCAATGATGAATGTAACTGTACTGTATCCCTAAAATGTGCCAATAAACTCAATTAAAGAAAAATTAATGAAGTTTCATTATTATACTAGCCAATGTAGAGGGAATGAGGAATGGGAGAATGAAAGAAGTAAAATTTTAAAAATAAAGATGAGGAGGAGGAAAGAAAAGTGAGACAAAGTATCTTATTAGGAGAAAAAAGAAATTTAAATATAATTAGATAAAAGCAATAGCATACAGCAAAAAAGAAAGAAAAAATAAGAAATAAACCCCAAACACCAAAGACCCAATGGAAAGAAAAATTAGTTCAAAAACCTCCTTTGCTTTTTTAAAATCTTTATTAAATGTATTGGTACATATTAGGTATACAACACAGTAACATTCATCATTGGGATCTTGTACCTGTACATGACTTATCAGGTTCTTATTTTTCCCCATTCCCCAGCCCTCCCACCCTTGCCAATTAAAAAAACATTGTTTCCATGTTTTCCCTTTTTCCCTTTTCCCTACTTGTCCCACTTTCTCTGCTTGTTTAGACTTTTCTTACAGTCCCCAGCCCCCACCCTTCCCCATTTACAAAAACAATGTTTTCATGTTTTCCCTTTTTCCCTTTTCCCTACTTGTCCCACTTTCTCTGCTTGTTTAGACTTTTCTTCCTATTACACAATATCAATTATATATTTTAGTCCCCATTTACACTTTCAGTTTTTCACATCAGAGAAACTATTCAGTGTTTACAAATGTGTAACTTATTAATTTCACTTGAGTATAGCCTCACTCAAAGTGCATCCACTTAGCTATGAATCTCTAGTTTCTCATTATTTATGGCTGAGTAGTATTCCATTTTATTTTTTAAAACACACCTTTTTATCCAGTCTCTAGTTGATGGGCAATTGGGCTGTTTCCAAGTTTTAGCTATTACAAACTGTGGCACTATAAATATGGGTGAGCATATATCACTGTGGTATGATTCTTTTCATTCTTTTGGGAAGATACCCAGCAGAGGAATAGCTGGGTCAAATGGGACTTCTAATCCTAGTTGTCTGAGCTATCTCCACATTGATTTCCACAGAGGTTGCACCAGTCTGCACTCCCACCAACAATGAAGGATGCCTATCTCCCCATGACCCCGGCAGCATTTGTTACTGGTTGATTTCTTGATAGCAGCCATTCTTGCTGGGGTGAGGTGGAATCTTAGTGTTGTTTTCATCTGCGAATGACCAGTGATGTTGAACATTTTTTCATATGTCTGTTCATATGTCTGTTCATTTCAGATGCCCATTTTTGAATTGTGTCTTTATATTTGGGGGGTCTGACTTTTTTTGAGTTCTTTGTATATTCTAGATAGTAGACCTTTGTCTGAGGAATATCTTGGTAAAAAATTTTTGCCACATTGTGGGTTGTCTCTTAGCTCTGCTTGTGATTTCTCTGGAAGTGCAGAAGCTTTTTAAAATGAAATCCCAACTGTTGATTCTTTGTGCTAGTTCCCGTGCTACTGAGGATTTGTTCATAAAGTCTTTTCCTATGCCACTATCTTCAAGAGTTCTACCTATCTTCCAGCAAGTTTAGTGTTTCTGTTTTAGCATTTGTATCTTTAATCAACATGGATTTTAGTTTAGTGCATGGTGAAAGATAAGGATCTAGTTTTAATCTTTGACAAGTTGAAATCCAGTTTTTCAAAGTTGAGGTACTTGAGTATGTTAGATGTTTCTGCATCTTCTAATTTATTCCAATAATCCTCAGGTCTGTTTCTTTGCCTGTACAGTGCTATTTTTATCACAGTGGTTTTGTAGTATACTTTCAAACTGGGATTGTGATACTCACTGCCATGCCTCTGTTGCCTAGAATGGCTTTTCCTATTCTATGTCTCTTCTGTCTCCAAATCAATTTTTGGATTGTTTTCTCTAGTTCTATGAAATAGACTGTTGGGATTTTAATAGGGATTGCACTGAATCTGAGTAGCAGTTCTGGAAGTATGGCCTTTTTCACTATGTTGATTCTTCCCACACAAGAACAAGGGATGTTTTCCCATTTTCTTATATCCTCTTTAATCTCTTTTTTAGAGTGCTGTATTTTTCAGTGTAGAGGTCTTTTGTCTCTTTTGTTAGATTGATTCCTAGATCATCTTGGCCAAAGTTTCTAAGAGTGCACTCTGATTTTAAATTGCTTGCATGTCTGTTTTTGATTATTGTTTAAACTGCTTAAAGCAGCTTTGTTTAAGCTTTTTGAGCTCTTGTCGATTTTGTTTTTTCCAACACCATTTATTAAAGAGTCTTTCTTTCCTCCAGAGAGGGTGTTTGGCTTTGTCAAAGAAGCCACCGGATCAAGAGAAAGGGGATACTTCCTAGAGCAGCTCCACTGCTGGCCCTGGGTTAGACTTAAGGGAATGCCTTAGGGAACCAAACAGGAAAATACTGTCATGGGTAAATATCCACACCAGGGACCTTGATAAACTTTGACTTCCTATTTTTTAAAATACATACTGAGCTCCAAAAAATCATCACCTAGTCTCTTCCCATGCCCAAACCTGGAATGAACAGTTATGGCTATCAGCTGTGGCTATCAAAGCCACAGAGAGATCTAAGAAGGCCATTTTAAGATTAAGATAGTTCTTCTTTAAATAGTTCTTGCCTTCACAGTACGAACAGCTTTGTCTCTCTCACCTTCTTACTGGTGTTAGTCTTTTTTTTTTTTTTTTGCAAGAAATGTCCATGTTAATTAGTTATCCCCAAAAGTTTTGATTAATTTATATGAACCTACAAGATATTACTATAGCTGTGACACAACTTGGCCAAAGTTTCTAAGAGCACACTCTGATTTTAAATTGCTTGCATGTCTGTTTTTGATTATTGTTTAAACTGCTTAAGGTACCTAAAGCTGCTTTGTTTAAGCTTTTTGAGCTCTTGTCGATTTTATTTTTTCCTCTTTACTTTTTTCTATTTAGGCCTCCCACATTAAAACTGATTATCTAGATTTGTGAAAAGAGTTAAGTCACTTAAAAATGAAAGATGAAGGTTAAGAGATTTCAAATTCACATGGGACATATAAATAAAAGATCAAACTCACGGGACATATAAATAAAAGGTTCGGAGTTTGACAGAATAAAGGTTATATGATTCAAACTAACATATATGCTTCTATAAGTAAAGCTCTAAACATATGTTCTACTGAGGTTGCCTTATAGATAAGTGGACACACTC
>NW_022920725.1:4485-5280 GCF_012274545.1 Fukomys damarensis
ACTTCTGGATAAGGTGAGTGGCTCACACAGCCTGACCTCAGAATCTGTTTTTTTCTCTTTCCTCTCATCTGCCCAAAAGTACACATTGAATATTAAATAACATATGTCTTAAATGCTTGTAGAGGGCTCAATGTATGTCCCTAAAATGTCAGCTTACGGTTTTAGTTTACAAACTGGAGGCCAGAATAGAATATTTTAAAAGGTTAATTTTTATTCCAGGCTTTTTCCTGGGCCTCAAAGGTCCTCAGTTAATGTCCCCCCTTGCCCAGACCAGGAAGATATTTATAGATACTTCTTCTTTTTTCCCCTTATGGAGAAAAATGTCTCACCTTTTATTCAAGCTAGACTAAAAAGATATATACAGACAGAGAAAAGGTACCTACTTAACACACAATAGAGATCTTCCCCACTGTCAGCATATCTTACAATGTACAAGGAGCACACATCCTGACACAAAAATGGTTGTTTGTCTCCTAAACTGCTTCACTATCTGCACCTCTGAAGATAAAATAAGTTTTAAATTTCCTAAGAAAAAGCCAGCCACTTGACGTTATCTCATGCTAGACATTTTCCAGAGAGGCTTTCACTGCTCTTGAGAAAGTTCTCAAAAATCCATTCTGGCTAAGAGATTCCCCAGGCAGAAGGGACCTTAAAATCTGCCCCTAAAGGCGAGACCTCCTCCCATTTCGTCCCAGGTGTTGACTGAGGCAGCTTGCCACGCCAACCAGGACGCTAAAGGAAACTGGGCTCACCTTCCTGCTGTCCCAGGGCAGTGGAAAAGCAGAGAATCCCTTA
>NW_022920726.1:0-842 GCF_012274545.1 Fukomys damarensis
AATTGCAGTGTTCCAAATATCCAGGGCTATTTGATGGCTCATTATGCAGCCAACAGAGCTTCCATATGCTTAGCTAAGAAGTCTTTATGATGAGAACTAGAAAACTCTGGGGCGATAGACACCAAACTAAGGGTTAAGGGAATGAGCTGTAACAACTTACACTGGCTTTTATCAAAACCATATCTGAGCTATAATAACCTGGGGAATGATGACTCACATAACCCAGGGGCTCTCGATGACTGAAAGGAGAGCTGTAGCGTCTAGGGGGTGAGGGGCGGGTCTGTGCAGTGCAGACTGCCCTAGGAAGAGCCTGAATTCTGACTCACATGAGCTCCATGACTGCTATGGCCCCTTCTAAAAAAAAATCTGGAAACAATGCTGCTCTCTGGGATTGTGCTTTTCCATGGAGCCAACATGAAGTTATGGTCCTAATGTGTTGATAACAACCAGGGTGACATCAGAATGTGAGGTCCTCGGGACAAAGACCTCGTGGTGCTTTTGGCACAGAGTATCCTATTGAGCTTTGTGTGTTTATGGGAAATATTAAATAATCATTCAATTGGTGATTGGGGAACTTTAGACTGAGGACTGGGGAAAATAAAAGGGTGGAGTCAGAGAGATTTTCTTGATGACAGAAGATAAGTAACTACAGGCAGTGGGAGGCTTTTATGGCAGAACAGTGTCTGTGCTGAGATTCTAGGCTAATTGTGTGGCCATGAGGAAATTAGGTCTGCAGACTGGGTGAATAACACAACATTTCCAAGAGGTTTTAAAGGTGTGAAGAATTTGAGAAGACAGATGGAACAGGAAAGAGGGCAAACCACCCTGACAAGCTGGAGGGC
>NW_022920727.1:0-232 GCF_012274545.1 Fukomys damarensis
ACTATAATTTTGAATAGAAGCTGCTTAACTCCTGGTTGGCAATGTAAGAATCAATAGAAGTAATTGAAGAGGAAAGTAACAACATCAACACTGAATAAGGGTGTTAGCAGCTTGGAGCACACAAAAGATGCCAGGGACCAAACAAAACAATTCTGACTTTGAATGGTTAAAATATTTGGATATGCAATCTGAAAGAGTACAGGGGATAACTCAATGCTATTTTTATGATTTT
>NW_022920728.1:0-202 GCF_012274545.1 Fukomys damarensis
TTCTAAACATTCACATTATTTGAAAATGCAGATAGTTTTTACTATTTTTCCCTTGTATTTCTATATATCATGTATGTATGAGGTATGATAAATATAAAGTATTTATATTAAAAATTTGTTGCAATAAAAGTCACATTTTCCCTGTAGATACTCCTCCTTGCTTTGAACACATTTATCATCGTTGCCACTTTCTGAAGCAGTT
>NW_022920729.1:0-460 GCF_012274545.1 Fukomys damarensis
GCAAATTGCTCCTTGTGGCCCGAGGGTAGTCTGCATCACGGGGTTCTGCCTTCCACCAGATGAAATAGGGGGAAGTGGTTCTCACATGGCTGCTGTAGTTTGACAGCAGAAATATAGTCTGAAACAGGCCCTTCAGGATCATTTTTTGTCCTTTTCTTCCTTTTCCTCATTCTGCTCTGTAAATTCTTTTTTCTGTCCTCTTTCACCAACTCAGTTTCTTGCTCCACCATATCCGTCCTCACCTCCTTTGCTGTTCCTGACCTCAATCAGATTTCTTCTTTTCTGTTTTTCTTTGTTTTAATTTCTTCTTTTCTAGCATTGAGCCTCACTCAAAGGTCGGTAGTCTCAAGGGAACGTGAGCCACTGTAGCTGTAAAGGGGATATATTCTTGTCCTTCTCCTTGCACTCTGTCTATCGTTTTTGAGTTTGTGGTCATTCTGTGTCCTCTGGCTTCGCTGGA
>NW_022920730.1:0-235 GCF_012274545.1 Fukomys damarensis
ATACTTAAAATGTACTGATATAATTAATGAAAAGAAAAAAGTATAATTGAGTATTATGTTAGAATATATTTTGTTATACACACACATGGAATTGTTAATCTTTTGAAATTTATAAACTCCTTAGGAACTGTTCACTTAGCCAATTATTTGAAGATTACAGTGAGAAATTCACTATTTTTGAATGCATACTGTCTGATGTTATTAGATCCATGTACAATAAGACAATATATGTAAT
>NW_022920731.1:0-513 GCF_012274545.1 Fukomys damarensis
TAGACCTTTATTAGTCTGGCCAGACGGCACTCCCAAAGCCAAGTAGCTCAGAGAGGCGGCTAGTTCAGAAACAGAGGCCATTTTATATAGGGCTAAGGCGGTGGGGGGGGGGTTACACTTAAAACTTACAGGAAGAGGACAAAGGCAAAGAATCAGTTGATCTGAGCTAGTGGTCATCAAGCATATACTTGACCGTCACATACTAATGATCAGCATATCGATTACCCAATTCCATTTATAACTTAGATTATAATGTTCAGAACATTCAACTACAGGCAAGTAAGGAGTGGAGTGATTTATGTTGGGTCTCTGTGTTCACTATAGTTTTCATTTAGTTTCTCAGCTACTTCAAAGCAGTTACCTAACAATTCACAATTAATCATTAGTTATCCTATAAGGGATGGGGGGAGGAGACAGTCTCTAGGTCATTTGCTGGTCGATATGGAGTCTCTCTGGTTCAGTCAGGCTCTTACATTCCCCACTGATTTTTGGACCTAAATCAAATCTTTGATT
>NW_022920732.1:0-225 GCF_012274545.1 Fukomys damarensis
CATTGGCTGCTGCTGTGACTCGATCTCTCTTAAAATGATTCCAAAAGGTGCAAGACATTGTCCACTTAGCCGCTTGCTGACTTCAGGTGATGAAGGTGGTTGTTGCCCTCTACCCAGGCCAACAGGACTGAGAGACAAAAATCCTCAGTGTCCTCAGAGCCTCCTCTCATTTGTTTCTTTGAGCAGGAGCCTGGAGACCAGCATAAATGGGTGGACATGAGACTA
>NW_022920733.1:0-214 GCF_012274545.1 Fukomys damarensis
TTACAAGATTGTGAAAGCGCTATAAAATGGGTTAATAATTTAAAAATTTTATGTATTTGATATATTCAGTGTAAATTTTTTTTGAGACTAGATCTCATTTTGTAGTTCAGGCTGGCCTTGAGCTCACTATGTAGTCCAGACTGGCCTTGGACTCACAGTGATGTTGCCTTTTCTCTTCTTAAACTCAGATTATGATTTTTAGTGTGTGCTGGAC
>NW_022920734.1:0-398 GCF_012274545.1 Fukomys damarensis
AGTCCAGGTAAATGTGAAAATGTCTTGAGAATCTTTGTGTAAAGGGATAGAAAAGAATGCATCCTTGAGGTCTAGAACAGAAAAATAAGTGGCATCAGGTCAGATGGAGGACACGAGGATATAAGGGTTTGGCACGATAGGATGTATGGGAACAACAGCTGAATTAATAATTCTGAGATCCTGAACTAGTCCATATGTTCCATTGGTTTTTTTTTTACTGCTAAAATGGGAGTGTTAAAGGGAGAGTTAGTATGTCTCAGTAATCCCTTTTGTCAAAGATCATGTATTATGGGAATTAGTCCCTCTAAGCTAGAGTGGGGGAGGGGATATTGTGTTAAGCTAGGGAATTGTGAGGGATTTTTAAGGAGAATTCTGACAGGGGGACATTTGGCTATTGA
>NW_022920735.1:0-420 GCF_012274545.1 Fukomys damarensis
GATGTGGTGGCACATACACGCCTGTAATCCCAGGACTTGGGAGGATGAGGAAGGAGGATTGCCTCCAGTTCAAGGCAAACCTGGGCTTCATAGTGAGTTCAAGGTAAGCTTGGACTGCATGCAATACCCTGTTTAAAAAACAACAACAACAACAACAACAAGATAATGCTTGCTGGTCTTAATTTGGAGTGCTAGGGCTCATTGCCATTAGATGAATTGGCAGTGTTAGCATAGCGCAAATGGGAATGACTGTACATATATTTTTAACTGAAAACTATCAACTGTTTTGAAATTGATGTAGGAGTAGCTTTGGTGAGTACCAATGTTTTGGTAAGTTTCATTATGTTAAATACTTTGGCTGCATCTTTCTTTTTCAGCATTTCTGAGATTTATATACAGCATAATATATTTAGCAAATTT
>NW_022920736.1:0-1697 GCF_012274545.1 Fukomys damarensis
AAAAATAAAGCCAGCCTCTTTGGATGGTTGGGGCTCAATCCTGGTCACTGTGCTACACAGAGAGCAATCCCACATTCTCTTCGTAAAGGAAAGAAGGCTGTAGGTGGTTGTCCCGCGCATATTTCTAATTCTGTGTATGTTCTTATACCAAAGAGAAAAATCACACATAATTCATGGCTCATGGTCGTACAAACCACAAGGAATGCCACGTCTAGTACTGCGAAATGGCAAGTGGAAGAGAACAGTAGTCTCACATTTAGATGATGGTAGTTGTAAAAAGCACATACTCAATAGACGGGAAGAATTGCTCCTCTTTGTTCTAGGGAACCGCTGAAGTAGTAACTTCAGGGAGACATTCACAGACTAGATGGGACTGAATTTCTGTTCTTTTTCCTTCTGAATGAACAGCCCCGGTGTGGAGCACTTGGTGGTCACTCCTAAATATCTGTTGAGTGGATGAAAGGAGAATGAGTAGAATTGTGCCGAAGTTCTAAGGCCTTGCGGCTAAAGGAAATGAAGGGAGTTTAGGAGAGCCTCACAGGGCACAACAGTTCTCTTCACACTACTTGAAAGAAATATTTGTGTAGAGGAAGACTTAGCCTCAATCTTGGTGACACTAAGGCACACAATACGTGACTCAATAAAGAAGAACTTACAATTTGCGCTACCCCCCCAGTGGGAGAGTAGCCATTATGTTAACTTTTGGTAAGAATTGGCCACTCTCAGTCTTAACTCCTTCCCATCTCCTCCTGATGCGGGAGTTGCTCCTTCACGCATCCATTTATTTTTTTAAAGTGTCACATTTATGGCCCTCTAAACGTACCCAGTTTCATACATCAAGTATACTTAGCATTTTCAGTGTCAATCCTTTCTCAATAGAGTAGTTCAAAAAGCAGCAACGACATCCACCCCTACCACTATCACCACCCGACAAAAATCTGTATTGAATGTCTTCGATATACCAGGCACTGTATTAGGTGCTGGGGAACCCAACAAACAGGCTCCCTGATTTCATCACATGGTGAAGGAAGTAGACAAGGAAATCAGATATACAAAATCAATGCTTAACATTCCAAGATCACTTGAAGATAGCAAAAAGAGGAATCCTGAATTACATGTTAGAGCTTGTTATGATTTAGATTTAATGTCCCTCAAAGCCTCATTCACTCAGAAGTAGGGCTTTGGGAGTAATTGGATTGTGGGGCTTAGAGCCGACTTGCTGTTAGAAGGTGTGGTCTGGTGAGAAGAGGTGGGTCTTTGAGGGCACAACCTGAAAGAATTTTCTCCTTCCTCAGTTCCTCCCTAGATGGTCTGTGCTCTTGTCACCATACCTCAGGCAGCTTACCTCTGCCGTGACCTTCTGCCACGCCACCCTGCCTTGGAGCCAGCCAACTATGGACCGAAGCCTCTATGGACTGTGAGCCCAAATTAACCTTTCTTCCTTCAAGTTGCGGGTGTCCCAAAGATGTCGCCACAAGGAGGAAAGTAGCTATGAGCTTAACAAAATATTTTCACTCTTTCTTCCAACTTTTGAGGTTTCAGGATGATTACCCTTTATCACTGTATTCCCGTCTCAGTTAGCAGCTCTCTGCTGACATTTAGGAGGATTATGCTCAACCTCTTTTCCCGCTCGACTTACTGAATCTTGACTCTTTAACGCTAGTTCCCCTATCTATATCATGCAATTATCTCTATGG
>NW_022920737.1:0-650 GCF_012274545.1 Fukomys damarensis
TCTTTTTTATTATCTGATCAAATATCTGCCAGACTTTAGCACTTTATGTATCTCAGATATTTAAAATAATTTATTTAAAAAATAAATAATTTATATCTTTGTATCTCTGTGAACAATTCTGGATAATTTCTTTTTTCCTATAATTTAGTTTATCATTTCCCTAGTTGGCTATGACTAATTTGTTAACAATTACCTTGTTATTTTTCACTAGCACACATTGGCAGTACATAACGATCACACTCCTCCTGGGGAGTTGGTACGCGTACGTAATACATCATATTCTTCTTTTATCCCCTTTTTCTCTATTCCCTTTTTTTCCCTCAATCTCTTGGCCTCCTTTCCAGTTTTTAATAAGATCTAGCTCCTTATTTCTTGTCTATCTTTTGTGTTGCTCTTTATATATTCTGAATTTCTCATATAAGAGAGACTATGTGATTCTTAAACGTTTGTGTATGATTTATTTCACTTACCATTATGGTCTGGAAGTACAATGTCATAAATCTTTTCATTCTTTATACATATTTTAAATGATATTTGTATTTTACTGAAACATATTGAATGTATCTGCTTCATATTGTGTGTCCACTTATCCGAATACCTGAATTTGTTGTGGGAATAAACGCTATTACTATTTCAATATACACATACTA
>NW_022920738.1:0-437 GCF_012274545.1 Fukomys damarensis
ATAAACATGGGTGAGCATATATCACTATAGTATGCTTCTTTTAATTATTTTGAGAAAATACCTGGCAGGGGAACAGCTGAGTCAAATGGGACCTCTAATCCTAGTTCTTTGAGGTATCTCCATATTGATTTCCACAGTGGTTGCACCAGTTGGTTCTCCCACCAACAATGAAGAAGGGTGCCTTTCACCCCATAACCCCGCCAACATTTGTTATTGGTTGATTTCTTGATAGCAGCTGTTCTTTCTGAGGTGAGGGGAATCTCAGTGTTGTTTTCATCTTTTGAATGACAAGTGATATCAAACATTTTTTCATATGTTTATTTGCTGCTTTTACTTCCGTGTCTGAGAAATGTCTGTTCATTTCAGTTGCCCGTTTTTGAACTGGATTTTTAATTTGGGAGGTTTTTGTTTTGTTTTGTTTTGTTTTTTGTTTTGTT
>NW_022920738.1:575-1225 GCF_012274545.1 Fukomys damarensis
TTCATAAAGTCTTTTCCTATGACAATGTCTTCAAGAGTTCTACCTAGCTTCCAAGAAGTTTAGTGTGTCTGTTTTAATCTTAGATCTTTAACACACTTGGATTTTAGTTTAGTGCATGGTGAAAGATAAGGGTCTAATTTTAATCTTTGCCAAATTGAAATCCAGTTTTTTCAACACCATTTATTAAAGAAGATATCTTTCCTCCAATGAGGGTATTTGGCTCCTTTGTCAAAGATGAGGTAGCTGAGTATGTCTGGATTTGTTTCTGCATCTTCTAATCTGTTCCACTGATCCTTGGGTCTGATTCTTTGCCAGTACCATACTGTTTTTATCACAGTGGCTTTGTAGTATAGTTTCATGTTGGGAATTACAATGCTCCCTGCCATATCTCTGATGCCTAGAATTGCTTTTGCTATTCCAGATCTCTTCTGATTCCAAATGAATTTTTGTATTATTTTCTCTAGTTCAGTGAAATATACTGTTGAGATTTCAATCAGGATTGCATTTAGTCTGTATGGCAGTTTTAGAAGTATGGCCATTTTCACTATATTAGTTCTTCCTACCCAGAAACAAGGGATGTATTTCCATTTTCTTGTATACTCTTTCATCTCTTTTTCAGTGTTGTAGTTCTCAATGTAGATGTCTTTTGC
>NW_022920739.1:0-229 GCF_012274545.1 Fukomys damarensis
TGGAAGGTTGGCTAGGACTCTCACTTTTGTGTCTGGGTGCAGCAGGGTGTGATGCTTGGACTCCGGTGTTATTTCTATACAAGTTATAGTGGTGCTGGACGCGGAAGAAGTAACCAAGGTACTGAATATAACCTAAGAGTCATTTCTGAAAGAGCAACTGATGCCAATCGCTTTGGACTGTAAATAAATAGAGCCATAATCATAATGGAACAACCAGGGTGTTTGAACA
>NW_022920740.1:0-221 GCF_012274545.1 Fukomys damarensis
CCAGCCCACTACAAACAGAAACCTCTACAGACTGTGAGCTGAAATAAACCCTTCCTCCTTCAAGGCTGGATGCTGAGTATTTTGTCTCAGCAAGGAGGAAAGCAACTAAGACAGATGTGGGGACATTAACTTAGAGACTTTGTGTAAGGGATCTTACGCAAAAGGTAAGAGAGCCCACACTCAATGAGTGTGAGCAATTATTTAAACAGCTGCACTTATGC
>NW_022920741.1:0-349 GCF_012274545.1 Fukomys damarensis
ACCATTTTCTGTCTTCTCTCCTAAAAGAGCACTTTATAACAATGCATGCCAAGGGCCAGGGATTTAGCTCAGTGGTGCCACCACTGCCTGCCTCACAAGCAGAAGGCTCCAAGTTCAATCCCCAGGACCAAAAAGAACAAATGCATGCCAAGAACATAAATACAGTAAGTGCAGCATTCACATAGTGCTCAATGGTACTTAAAAAGGTATGAGAACTGTGGCGGGATCTTTCAGTGCATGTGTGGCTGTCCCTATTCCAGCAGAATGGCATTATAGTCTCATATCTACCAATTGGCCACAAGATCCCTGAAGAACACTGGGATCTGCCTAGTATAAAAGGAAAATGGAA
>NW_022920742.1:0-281 GCF_012274545.1 Fukomys damarensis
AGAGACAATCTACAATGTGGGAAAAAATTTTTAACAGCTGTTCCTCAGACAAAGGACTATTATGAAGGATATATAAAGAACGCAAAATAATCAGCCCCTCCAAATATAAAGACCTGATTAAAAAATGGGCATCCGAAATGAACAGACATTTCTCAGACAAAGAAGTAAAAGCAGTTAATAAATATATGAAAAAATGTTCCACATCACTGATCATTCGGGAGATGTAAATGAAAACAACACTGAGATTCCACCTCACCCCACAAAGAATGGCTGCTATCAAG
>NW_022920743.1:0-1490 GCF_012274545.1 Fukomys damarensis
GAAGATAATATAGACAACAGTTTTTATAACCTTGGGGTAGGGAAGTAGTTCTTCAGACACACACAAACACTAAGTAGAAAAGAAAAGATGATAAAATCAACCATGCATACATAAAAAGACCTTATTGAAAAGCATTTTAAGGAAACTGAAAAGATAAGCAAGGTGAGAGATATTTGAAAACATATAACTGGAGTATGAGTAACCAGACTATATGAAGAACTCTTACAAATAAGAAAAAAATATAGCCAACTCAGTTGAGCAATAGGAAAGAAAATGTGGATAGGCACAAAAGAAAAAGATCTGGATTACCAGGAAGTATGTGTAAAGTTACTTGACTTTAATCATTAGAGTAATACAAATTAAAACTGTAAGGAAATACTATTACCCACAAGACTGACAAAATTTTGAAATCTGACAGGCAAAGTTCCTATTATATGAGAAACCCAAAATATGTGAGAAAAGGAAAAAATGGAAATAAAAGTCTCTGTAAATAGGGAAGGGTGGAGGGGATGAAGGGAGGGTAGGGGAACGGGGAAAAAATAAGAACGAAGATCTGTCATGGCGCAAGTTCCCGATGATGAATGTACCTGGATTGTATGCCTCAACTGTACCAATAAACTGAATGGGAGAAAAATAAAGAGCAAAATAAAACATAGACAATAGGAAGTAGAGAGATCTTTCTCAAGTGGGAAGGGGATCAAATGATGGAAGGAGGCAGGGGGCAGGGAAGAGGGATGAAAAGAGAATTGGGATGTGTTATGCCCGTGCACCAACTCCCACAACAAGTGTAATCGTCGTGTACTGCAAATGTACTAATACATTTTAAAAAAATCTAACAATGCCAAGTGTCAAAGTAGATAGAAAGGCACAGGAGCGCTCATACCTGCTGATAGAAGTGTAAGTGGTGAAAGTACTTTTGAAGATGGTTTGATTTTACTTTATGCATACCCAGTGACCCAGCAATTCCACGTGTGATGTATACCTTCTGAAATATACTTAGATGACCTGAATACATGCTCCAGAACAATCATGGCCAAAATCAGGAAATAACTCAAATATCCATCCATTTTAGAATAGATAAATAAATTGTGTTACATCCATACAAAGAGATTCTATATAACCATGAAAGTGTTCTACGGCCGCCCACAGCAACGTGGATATAATCCGCAGATCTAATATTAGAGGAAAGAATCAAGTTACACAAAAGAACACGGAATGCGCTTCTATTCGTGTAAAGTTCAAATATCAGCAAAAATGGACAGCATGAATTAAGGATGCACTCATGGATGGTAATACTATGAAGAAATACAAGGAAACGATTATCACAAAGTTGGAATAGTAATTACCTCTGGGAAAAGGGTAGGATTGTGATAGGGAAAGGTACTTGGTGAGAGGGCTTTGGGGATACTAGCAGCTATTACTTGACTCAGATGTAACTGTATGAATGTTTACTTAATACAATAGTTTCATTAAAACACCGATTTAATGTA
>NW_022920744.1:0-210 GCF_012274545.1 Fukomys damarensis
ACCAAGTGGCAAGACCAGCCCGAGTTGGCTCTAGACGCTTCTCCCTGAAAACACCTCCCATATCTCTGCTCACCCAAAGTCCTTTATTTTCTGTCCACTCCCTTCTTGCCAGCTATTGGTAACAGAGGTCTTCCCACCCTGGCCAATCCCATTACCAGTCCACAGACTGGCATCGTTTTCTCCTGAGTCCACCTCTCTAATTTTCCTTTA
>NW_022920745.1:0-292 GCF_012274545.1 Fukomys damarensis
GGTGCCGTGGGAGCACAGAAGGGGGCATCGTGCCAGCTGGGAGGACCCAGGGAGGCCACGAGAGGCCTCAAGCGTCAGTGAAGACGCCTGCAGCACCAGTGCGGGAAGTCAGGCGTGGGCCTCACTGCACTGAAGTTCGGTGAGGGCTTGAGTGTCCTGGGGACCAAGGGAGCACGGAGCTCAGCAGTCATTTGCTGAACGAATAACAAATGACAATGAAGGCCCGGCGTGGTGGTGCAGGCCTGTCATCCCAGCACTCAGGAGGCTGAGGCAGGAGGATCGCTGTGAATTT
>NW_022920746.1:0-254 GCF_012274545.1 Fukomys damarensis
TCTCAGAGATTGAAACAGTATTGTGAGGCACTTTTAGCACAGAAGCCCTTCAGGCCTTAGGGACTGCCTAGCAGCTCTGAGTGCACACAAGCCTCCAGAACTCTGCATACTCGGGGAAAGGTTCAGTTTGACTTTAGAGCACAAACGCACTTTGCAGAGGGCTTCTGCGGTTTAAAGTGCAGTTTTCCCAAGGAAACAGCTGCTCTCGCCGCTTAGCCATTTAAAGCGAAAGCAGTCAGTTTAATGAATGTGAA
>NW_022920747.1:0-206 GCF_012274545.1 Fukomys damarensis
AACCATTATCAGTGTCATGGTGTATAACAAGGAAATGGGCACAAAGAATTTATGAGATTTATCAAAATTCACACAGAGGCTGGGGATTGAACCCAGACTGCCTGGTTGAAAAGCCTACACCCTCAACCATTAAAAGGGCTGCCTCTGTGCATCTTAAATTCCTCATTCCAAAAGATTTATTTGGTCCTTGTCCTCATTCATGTCCT
>NW_022920748.1:0-259 GCF_012274545.1 Fukomys damarensis
CACTTGAAATCTGATGCCTATGTTATTTGACCTGTGACTTGGATGATCCACTGGAGTGAAAAGTGGATGCCGGAAGTTAATCTGCTCCCTTTCTCTTGAATGTTGGGAGTGGAAGTTCGTGTGCTTAAAGGGAACAGCGAAGCTCAACAACTAGGCCACACACACACACACACACACACACACACACACACACACACAAAGGTCCGACTGGAGACTTTATTCAGGGGAATGGAGCAGAGAGACAGAGAGAGATGAGGAA
>NW_022920749.1:0-242 GCF_012274545.1 Fukomys damarensis
GCAGCGGGGAGGGGATTCTATCCTACAGTCACAGAAACCGAAGCCCATGAACAACCTGAAGGAACGAGAATGAGAGCCTGGGCTCCTCTGACAACCCTTCCCGGCGTCCCTCCACCTCGGGCTTCTGCTAAAAAGGCCAAAAGTGTTTCCGGAGTTTTCAGACTTTGGAATTTTTGTACATGTACAATGAGATGTCTTGGGGATGAGACCCAAATCTAAGCTTGAAATTCAATGGTTCGGTA
>NW_022920750.1:0-703 GCF_012274545.1 Fukomys damarensis
AAGCAAAATTTCATAATAACATAACAAGAAAATAACAACAATGAATACACCAAGTATGATCTTTAATATCATTACGCAGAGTGCAAGACTTAAAGGAAAGATTCTGACAAAGAAGGAAGACACAGATAATAGCACGAAACTTTTGTTTCAGTGAACTACAGATGCTAGTAGTACAGATGACACCAATTAGCAATATATTAAAATATTTATGAAACCATCGAATAGGTAATTTGGGGAGTTATGTCAAGTTCTAACTATTCATCTATTATATTCTCATATAAAAAACCCGTGGTATTAAAGCTTGTGTTCCTGATCTATTTTGTTTAACCTTATATTTTCACATTGTATCCATTTATTGCCTGAATTTTCTCTTCTTTATGGCACTGAGATCCTGCATTGTTCACAAATATGCCCCTTTCCTTGTCCACTCGTCTGCTGAGTAATATATGTGCCATTTCTAAGACCTCGTGATTGTAATACACATGGTAGTGCATGGAATCCTAGCATATGATGATATTAACTCTTCAGGGATATTTTGAGAAGGAATAGCTGGATGAAATGGAATTTCCATCATTAGCTTTATGAGGTATCTTCATGGATTTCCAAGTGGTTGGACTAATTTACATTCCAAACCAGAATGTCGAAGAGTGCCTCTCTCATACACTTCCTTGCCAGCATTCCTTATTTCTAGATGTTTTGATTT
>NW_022920751.1:0-867 GCF_012274545.1 Fukomys damarensis
AGCTTACTGTTGACTCTATTTCCTTATCTTCAATCAAAAACTGGTTTGACCTATTGTGCTATTGTCTTAGTCTCTTAACACAGTTATAGCACAGTGCTATGAACTGGATGGCTTATAAAGAACATCAATTTATGTCTCACAGGTCTAGAAGCTGGAAGTCCAAGAGCAGGGCACCAAGAGAATAAAAGTCTGGTGAGGACCCAGACTGCTCATAGATGGTACTTTGTTGCTTCACTGTCATATAGTGGAAGGGACAAATGAGAGTCTGTAGGTCTCTTTTCTAAGATCACTAATCCAACTCATGAGGGCTCTGAGGTTAGGACCCACTCACTTCTCAAAAGCCCCACCTCTTCTCATTGCCTTGGGATTTAGAATCCCAACATAGGATTTTTGGGAAGGATACAAACGTGCACATCATACAAACTCTATGCAAGCCCAAAAGTATCCTTTTCTTAAATCTGTTATAAAGAAATAATGAAGATACGTTTGAAGATTTTACTCAAGGCAACCCATTGTAGGAATACAGTGGAATACACTGAATAACGTCAAAATGGTTAAGAATGTAAATTACGCAAAGTTATACATGATTGACTGTTTTGGAGGGAAATAACCAAATATTATGGGAAATTCTTCAGCCACGAGTTAACATGGCACTTTTGCCTCAAGAATCATACAAATGCATGTCAGTGCATTCATATACACTCATGCTTTGGGAGATTATATGTAATTTTGATTTTCATTGAATTTCATTTTTCTAAACTTTTGTAACAAACACATTCTTTTACAACAGGTGAGAAAACAATAGCCTTTTTTCTTTTATTATTATTATTATTATTATTATTATTATTTTTGGTACCAGGGATTGAA
>NW_022920752.1:0-328 GCF_012274545.1 Fukomys damarensis
AATGTGCAGATCTTTCTTTAAGTACCTGAATAACTGTTTATGGAAATTGATTTAGTGTTCTTGTTCAACAAATAATACCTAGCTCATTCTGAAGTATGCTTCACTTGACTATTGTTTTTAATTAATTTTATTGGTACATTATATGTGTAAACTATAATGACATTCATCATTGGATATTTGTACCTTTACCTAATCTGTCTTGATTCTTATTTTCCCCATTCCTCTGCCCTCCCTTTAACACCTCCAGCCCTCTCTATTTACAAAGACTTTGTTTCCATTTTTCATTTTCTCATGTCAATTCCATTCCTTTCTTTCCTTTCCCCTACCC
>NW_022920753.1:0-227 GCF_012274545.1 Fukomys damarensis
CTTTCCTGCCCTTGGACATCAAAGACTACAGAGTCTAGGACTTACAGTATCAACTTCACCCTATCCAGTGTAGTCAGGACTTTGGAATCACACTGAATGATTACACCACGAACTTCCTGGTTCTGCAGATTCCAGATGGCAGTGGGACTTCTTATCTCCGTAATTACATGAGGTGATGGGAATGCACGCACACATACATACAGGTGCACGTATATATACCAGATCTG
>NW_022920754.1:0-499 GCF_012274545.1 Fukomys damarensis
ATGTGATAAATGCCATCTTGGCAGTGTAAACCCCAGGAATTGATGGGAGAAAAGAGTTCCCAGAACCACTGAGGAGTCTTAGGAGGCTGCTGCAGGCCACAGATTTACCCAGTTTGAAGGATGGCGAAAAGGTCTGGAGATGGAGGGTTATAACTGTTCAAAAGACCTGTGAAATATTTTGGCAAAACTCTGATGTACATGAAAACCACTGACAAAGGCAAAATGGCTGCTACAGTGATTAAATCTCTCTTAATAGGACGCAATATTGTGAAAGCAGAGTATCCACTCACGCACTTCCTGACTTCTGGGATGTGGTCATCAATATGGTTGATGCTCTTCACCCAGTGCCACCAGGACTGAGGGACAAAAGTCCTCAATGTCCTCCGAGCCTCCTCTCTCTTGTTTCTTTAAGCAGGAGCCAGGAGACTGTCCTGAATGGATGGGCATGACACCCAGGGCCTAGCCTGTTGCTGCTGTCTCCACAGTTCCCACAGTCCAC
>NW_022920755.1:0-511 GCF_012274545.1 Fukomys damarensis
TGTTTTGGGAGTTGACCAGAGTTCCAGTTTCCTGCCTTCCCAGCACCTTGTTTTGGCCTTGAGGAGATATTTGATAAATGTAGAAATTAATGTCTGGATTCACTGATAAGTGATATTTCTTTCCCTCATCAAGAAAAGTGTCCATTTTTTTTGCCCCAAATTTTGCACAACAGTCTAAACCTGCTTGAAATTTTACTTTTCCCAAACTGTCTGTTGCCGTGACCCTTTAGAATACAGAGTGACACATTTTACGTTCTGCTTTGTTATGTTTATCCAGTACCCCATCCAGGGCTTCATGCAAACTTCAGGCACAGTGTGTGTTGGATTGGTTATTATTTTCCCTCCCTTCTGTGGCTTTTTGCTTTTTGTTACTTTTTTTTACCATTGATTTTGAAAGTGTTTATGACTTTTCAGTCTTCATCTTTCTTTGATCTGAAATCTCATGTGATAGAAGTTTGGGGATAACAGTTAGGTTTGAGAAGATCTTCTCCTAGTAATTTCACTTTGCTCC
>NW_022920756.1:0-275 GCF_012274545.1 Fukomys damarensis
TGAAGGTCCACTCTCATGGGTCAGACAGGGGTACCTCCACCTCTGAGCACAGTGGAGAGGTCCCGGTTACCAATCCTGGAAGAGCAGTGTCCCTACCTGGCATGGGGCAGGTTCCCCAGGCAGCTGCAGGTGGAGGTGGGAGTCCTGCCTTTGAGGAGGGAAAACCAGTTCCCCTCACCGGGTCCTCTAGCTCCCTTTCCCTTTCTTGTTTCCCCGGAATAATGATGCTGATTGCTCCACATCAGTCATAATTACTCTTTGTTTGAAAATTCAGA
>NW_022920757.1:0-540 GCF_012274545.1 Fukomys damarensis
CATCACCACCAATTCCAGAATGTTTCCTCCCTTCCTGTGTCCTCTGACAGAAGCACATCAGCACATCAGCAGTCTCCCCTTGTCCCCCTCATCCTGGAAACCACTGACTGTCTGTGTAAGTGTCCATGTTGAACATCTTATACAAATAGAGTCTCGGAATGGCTTTGCGGCTTTGCGTCTCTGTTTTCTTCATGTGGTGTTTTTGAGGCTCAGCCACACTGTAACTAGAGTCAGAGCTGCATTCCTTTCTGGACCAAGTACTTAGGTGGGGAGAGAGCACATGTGGTTCATGGACACTTGCAGTCTCCCTTTCTGCCTACTATGCCAATACCTCTGAGGATTCCCCCTTGAATTTGTGTGGATGTAGGCTTTTCAATTCTCCTGGACATGTTCCTAGATGTGGAGTTGCAGAATGACGTGAAAGTGGTGTGTGATAACATTCTGAGGAGTGGCTCCCTGTTTTGCAAAGGGGCAGCGCTGTCCACACTCCGAGTAGGATGCTGTGAGGGTTTGGATGCTGCCCGTCCTTGCCAGCACTCT
>NW_022920758.1:0-857 GCF_012274545.1 Fukomys damarensis
TAGAATAAATTAGTGCTATTGTATGAAAGATACATATATACATACACATTAAGAGATTTAAATATTTAATATATATTTGTTTAATGTCAGGATAAGTTTGTGGTTTTTATATAGGTGCTTGAGCATGAAGTACATTTTCATAATTTTTGTTCGCATTGATGTATAAGAATGTTTATATGCCAGTCCGGGCAAAGGTTTAAAATTCTGTAATAGAGAATGCTAGTCTCATATTCAAAATATATTTTGATCTATATTCTAAATCAAACTATATCACACCCTTTCAGAAAACAATATGCTAACTCAAATGAAGTTGCTTCACTATTCTGCAGAATATTAAACTCTGGATTTACAAATATAAATATGAGTTACTGTATTAAACGTGAGGACAGCCCACTTTTAGTGTTCAAAGAGACTTTTTGCCACATGCCTTTGCACTGAGCCATATCCCAATACCTGTTTGTTTGTTTGCTTGCTTTAAAATAGTCTTGCTAAGTTCTTAAGTCTCCCAAGCTCTGCTTAAACATATAGTCCTCCTGACTTGACCTCCCAGAGTGCTGAGATTGACACATTAAATTTTAAATGTACAAATAATTATTAACCCAATTAATTACATATCTAGAATCTAAAGTATATTATAAGTACACTAATAAAACATAAGCAACAGCAAAATAATTAAAGGCCGAGAAATAATCCTATGTCTGGAAATCAGTGGTTCAATGAATACTTATAATGCATTTTACATAAAAAAGGAGATGCTACATATTGGAGGTCACCTGAATTAAATATGCAAGCTGTACGGGTTGAAAGCATTATCAGTTTGTAATTGGATCTTCCTTGAGGCCATTCAGATATGCACA
>NW_022920759.1:0-236 GCF_012274545.1 Fukomys damarensis
AACTGAAAGAAAAAAAAAATTCTGAGATAGTGTCATAACATATTCAAAGCACTGAAAAGAAAAAGGTAACCATAATTTTATATCTCACAAAATACATTTTCTAAATTATGGAGAAATCAAAACTTTCTTAGATTAAAAAAAGAGATGATTTTATCACCCGTAAGTCTATCCCATAAGAAATATGAAAGGAAGTCCTTCAAGTTTTGAAAACAAATGGGAGGTAGCTGAAGAAGTAT
>NW_022920760.1:0-201 GCF_012274545.1 Fukomys damarensis
ACTTTATATTCAAAGTTCCAGAAAAACAAGAAGAAGAAATCTAACATTAGAATTTCACTATTTTCTTAGGCTATAGCACATGTCTGTGCCTACAGTAGATATAAATAAATAGGTTTATACCTACTATAGTTTATATAGCTATAAATAGTTTTTCATCAGGTTGGATTGAATCAGGCCATGCTTGTATTGTCCCAAATCAAA
>NW_022920761.1:0-419 GCF_012274545.1 Fukomys damarensis
GCAGTGTAGCTATGGCTACCACCAAGGCAAAGGACCAAAGTCAGTCAAGACTTTTTTGATGAAATCCGCTTCTACGTGGGCTGGAGTTGTGGCCTTTCGGGTATCAAGATTTATTGTAATAAAGCTAGAATAACTAAGATCTTGCAACTTTGGTACTTGAGTAGTTAGGCAGGTCAGTAGAACCAAACAGGGTGGAAACCTGGTAAGTGACGGAGCTGGCCACTCAGAACAATGAGGAAAGAATGGAGATTCTTTAAATGGTACGAGGACAATTATTTTTCCAGATGGAAAGAAACAAAAACGAATCGTTTATCTCAGGTACAAAAATCAATTCTAGGTGGATGAAATAGTTGATGTGAGTGGTAAAACTTTAAAGCTTTTAAAATAGAAGATGGGAGATACCTTTATGATACTGAAGG
>NW_022920762.1:0-536 GCF_012274545.1 Fukomys damarensis
TAAACAAAGATTTTCAAAATCTTCATTGTTGGCAAAATCTGTCCTAACAACCAAATATTTTTTTAATTTTTTTCAGGTTAAAAAGCCTTAAATTTCATGAAAGAAAGAATCATGAATTTGTAAGATACACATTGGCAATTTTTGTTTTTTTTCACTGAAAGTGAAGTATTGAAAAGCCTTAAAAATATTCTGATTGTCAGTCAGGTGTACTGACCTGGCTGTATCCAGTGTACTTGAATTTAATGTTGACTAAAGGATAGTGGTAAATCCCTATCCTACCCTGCTTTGAGTCCACCCTTTCAATTCCTAAGAAAGCAGTCACATTAAGACTAGTGCAGGCAGACTCTCTGAGGCAGGGGCAAAGGTCTGTAGATGCTTTGTCTGTATTGGGACCACAGCGCATGCTGCTGAACCATTTAGTCATTACATCTACAAGGCTGATTTTCCTTAATTAAACTCATTGGGACCTTAGTCATAATGCTAAGGGTAGTCTAGGCACCTCCAGAGATGCCAGAAGAATAATAGTGTACAAAGAG
>NW_022920763.1:0-314 GCF_012274545.1 Fukomys damarensis
CATGGTGGAAAAGCCAAGACAGAGAAAAGCTGCTTACAACATGGTGGCTAGGGGTCATCCCTTGCTTAGAGAAACAGGAAAGCTTCTATGGTGAGCTCCGTCCCTTCAGGGGTGCGACCACTGAGGCCAAAGAAAGAGGCAGGGAACTCGTCATTCCCAAAACGCAGTGGTGGAATCGAAGCTCAAGCTGGAGCGGCTCACAAAGAATGTAGACAAAGCTGTGCCCATTCCAGAAAAGAATGACGGAATGTGCACCTCAGCCTCCCCCAGAATTTGTCTGAGACATTACGGTTCAAGCGCTGGGACTGGCAGTG
>NW_022920764.1:0-673 GCF_012274545.1 Fukomys damarensis
AAAGCCCTTCAGGACTAAGAGAGTGCCTAGCTGCTCTGACTACAAACAACCATCCAGAACACTAAATATTTGGAGATAGGTTAAGTGTGAGGTTAGAACACAAACGCACTATGGAGAGTGCTTCTGTGGTTTACAGTGCAGTATTCCCCGGAAACACCTTCTATCGCCGCTTATCCATTTGAAACCAAAGTGGTTAGTTTCCTGAATGTGAAGTACTCCACACAGAAAGTTGGTACAACTCTGTGATTTTTCCATTGAAATCCACATCTTAAATGGAGTACAACTGCATTCCTCTTTGTTTGTAGGTCTCTGAGTGGCAGAGCTTGAAACGCTGTTGTGAGGCTCTTCTACCAGAAAAGCACTTAAGCTTTGCAGAGTGCCTAGCAGCTCTGAGTGCACACAGGCCTCCAGAACTCTGTATATTTGGAGATAACTTCAGTGTGAGGATAAAATGCAATCACACCCTGTAGAGAGCGTCTGTGGTTGAAACTGCGGTTTTCCATGGGAAACAGCTTCTTTCTGCCCTAGGCCTTGGAAACCAAAGCGGTTAGTTTCCTGATTATGAAATCCTCCACAGAGAATGGTGGTGCTACTCTGTGAGTTTACCAGTGAAGTCCGCAGCTTTTATGGAGTACAACTGTATTCCTTTTTGTTTGTAGGTCTTTGCTGCAGA
>NW_022920765.1:0-2046 GCF_012274545.1 Fukomys damarensis
AGACGTGCTTTAGTACTGTTGAGATTTGACTTCTTTAAAAACCTGATATTGTAGCGATAGTTTTGATCTTGATTCCTTTGTTGAATAAGGTCCCAGTGCATTTTGGACCAGAACTTTCAATGAGGGTTGAAATAAATGGGACCTTTAAAATGCTTTTAGAGAAAGGAAAAGAAAAGAAAGCAAAACAAAAACAAGATTTTAGCCCAAACTCTCCATTATACCCATCTCTGAAAATCGGATGTGAACTAGCATACATTTTTATTTTTATTTTGCTTCACATGCTCACTGCTGAGGCAATTGAATTGTCATTCTTAAAATGTTAGATGAGTCCTATATGCTCAGACTTCCATACAAATGCAGTGGCTAGCATACAGTAAGAATGAAAAATTTTGATGTGCTGCAAGGCTTAGGGATTTAGCTAGGGGAGTGTTTCCAGGTTTTAGTCTCTTAAAATCCACGTCTAAATTCCCATTAGGAATTTAAGCAAAACATTTTATTTTCTGACAAACAGAGTTCAAAGCATGTTTTCTACCTGCTTATGATTCTATTGAATCAGGCAAAATTTTTATTCTTGAGTAACTTACATATATGGCCTCACCTTAGATTTTAGCATTTTTCTCTAAAACAAGCAGAACCAAAGAAAGGCAGAAAACAGATTTCTAGGAAAGTTTGCTAAATAAATTGTTCCATTTTCCTTGGAGACATATAGCACAGATCTTTACCTGTCCTTGCTAAATTTGTATAGACGGAAAATGTGTTGAGTGCATACTCTATGCCAGATAATTTGTTATCTCAATCATATATACAATGTATTTTTTTTCAAAATTATCTTTATTTTACAGTGAGGAAATGAAAAAATGCAGATAGTGATAAATATTCCTCAGGGTCAACTAATAGCTAGAATTTCAATCCAGTATGCATTCCACAAATGCAAATTCAGCAAGGACAGGTAGAGATCTGTACTACATATCTCCAAGAAAAATGGAACAATTTATTTAGCAAATTATTCTAAAAACTGACTCAGAGGCATTTTATTACTTGTATCATACAGTCATTTATCTTAAGCATTCTTTATATTTGAAGATAATTAAAAAATCCGTATAATTGTCTTTAGGGAATATTCATTGGATCCTGAGTTTCTTTTCCTTTTTTTTTTCTGTACTCCATTATTAGATTCAAATGCAAATGTACTTGTGTCTGTTCAAAGAGAGGAAAGAAAGTCACTTAACAAAGTGGTAATGTGCAAGGGCTAAGAAGCATTCTTATCCACCACCTGAGACCCTGCTTTACAGAAAGAACTGCTTGAGAAAACCTGTGAGCATCAGTGATTTAGTCTAGTGAAAATTTGCAATTGTGTCATGGAAAGATTTTTCAAGAAAGGAGTTTCAGAAATTAGAAACTTCGTGTTTTATCATGAACTGTCATTCCAAGTCAGGCATTAAGTGCATAAGTAAACCACTAGAGAGTTACCTTATTGAAGCAAACATTCAAATATAATTTTCTCTTTTTCCCCAGGAATATATTTGTGCTAGTGCAAGCTATTTATAAGATTGCAAAGCACAAGACACAAACATTTTGTAAAATTGCAAATGTTTGGAATTTTAAGATAATGAACATGACTTATTTACTTCTAACATGAGCTTTAATAACAGGGGTTGAGGTAGGTATGGTGGCTTATGATTGTAATCCTAGCACTCTGGAGGCTGAGGCAGGAAGTTTGTAAGTCTGAGGCCAACCTGGGCTATATAATGAGTTCAAAGCTAACCTGGATTGCAAAGAGAAACTTCATCTCTAGAAATCAAAATAGTATAACAGTAACAAAATATGCTCATAAAAACAATCAAAAATAAAACAGGAATTAATTGTAAGGAATATTGAAGCTTGACAGCCACTACTAGAAACGAAAGAGGCAAAAAATGATTCTACGCAACATCTCAGAAGGGAGCATGGCCTTGCTGACACCATAATTTCAACAAAATATGACACCCTTTATATGACTGTGAGACAATAAATTTCCATGTTTTTTTCTGTTTTGTTTGTTTTTGC
>NW_022920766.1:0-214 GCF_012274545.1 Fukomys damarensis
AGTGGCTCTTCTTCCATGGTGGATTGGGGCCCAGGCTACCTTCTGGGCGCTGGAGGATGGCGACTCTGTGGTTATGCATTCTTTCTAAGAAACGGATATTGTTGGAAATTTGAAATAGTGCATGAGAGATTGTGGGTCTCCTTGTCACTTTCCGCTATTACCAGAATGGAAACTGGAACCTTTCTTGGGCAGAACCAGGATATTTCATGCACAA
>NW_022920767.1:0-210 GCF_012274545.1 Fukomys damarensis
AAAACTCAGGGCCTTGTGCTTGAGAGGCAGGCAGCAAAATCACTGAGCTAAGTCCCCAGCCAGATGATCTTGACTGTCAACTGGATCAGCTTGAGAGATGCCTAGGAGATTAGTAAAGGACACGTCTGAGTGTCTGGATGAGCCACGGAGGCAGGGCCTAGGTGTCTCTTTCTCTGTTTTGTCTGTGGCCTCTGCCTCTTTTGCCCTTCC
>NW_022920768.1:0-274 GCF_012274545.1 Fukomys damarensis
TATATTGGGATCCTAACTAACAATGGGATGGTATTTGGAGCTTTATGAAAGGCAATCAGATCATTAAGAGAGTCCTCATAAAGGAGATGAGAGTCCTTACAAAAGAGGTCCTGGGGAGAGCACCACATCCACCCACCACCACCACATGAGGACCAGTGACAAGACATCATCTATGAACCAGACATTGTAACTGCCGGCAACTCAGTCTTGCACTTCATAGCCTCCAGAACTGTTAGACATGAATTTATTATTTCTATTTTTATTTATTGGTACA
>NW_022920769.1:0-1350 GCF_012274545.1 Fukomys damarensis
AATTAATTATTCTAGTCCTGATCAAAGTGCTATAAAATTATTTTTAACAAGAAAATATTTCTGAAAGCAATGTTGTAAAATTTTAAATCATTTGAAATACTGCGAAGGTTATCCTTTCAATATGTTTTAAGTACAAGTTGTGACAAATTAGTATCACTTCCTTGCACAGGTTTGTTAGACTGAAAGTAATGGGAAACATAGTAGGATAATATATATAAGTTGTAATTTATTAATATAAACATATTTAGGGTAGTCCAGATTTTGGACAAGAGGCAAAACAGAAGGAGAAGAGGCTCAGATGATGGAAGTCTTTCTTCTGTGGTCTAGGGAGGGAAGCCAGAGGGGTCTGGATAAAAATGACTGTAAGGCTTTGAGATGAAGAAATTAGAAAAATAGATTTGCTATCAATTGAAAAACATGAAAGGCATAGAAACTGTAGCATTTATGATATATCCAGTTTTAAATGTGAATCAAACAACCAGAAGATGAATAGAGAACATCACATGGGTAAAGATTTTTGGCTGTTAGATTATTCAGTGACTTTCAGTGCCCAATTTAAAAAATACTTTCATTAGTATAAACAAAGTAAAAAAGTGATTCTACTGCTCTGGATAAGACTCTTGATTTTCAAACAGCAAATTACTAAATAACATAAAAATATTGTGTTCAGTTTTTCAGAGTTCAAGGCTGAAAAATGAGACAGGAGTCTTAAATTACTGTGTATAATATGTGGACCCTCTTCTAAAAACAGCTAGACTGACAAAATAAATGAGATCCTTTAAAGTAGAAAAATATTTTGTCTAAATTTTTACATAATTATTACATCAAAAGACTCCAATGGAGAAATGCTAACTCAGCTCAGCTCTTTTGCCGGAGTTACATAAATACGTATACCCTCTATGTGTTAACATAGTGAGGGGAAATTGATATTTTGAGTTGAAGATCTGAAAAAAGCTTCTAGTGCTTCACAACTTGGGTGCAGAATTTCACTCGACTGTAATTCACAATTTTCCTGCAGGCTAAATATTTTATATGCAGCGTAAAATGCATAAAAATATTAAAAGCAATACATTTGTGACAGTATAATTTGAAGCAGAAACATCCCATCACATTTCCATATTGCTGAGCTCTAGATACCATGCTGAAATTTAAGGTATGAACTGCAAATCAGCAAACAAAGGCATGTTATTGGCCTTGCCTGGGGAGCGGAAGTGATAATTAGTGGGATCAACTCTTTCATTGGCAGTCTCCCATATTGTTGGAAAATAACCTTCACAGTCTCATGGTACAGAGCCCTCATTATTAAAGATAAAAAAGTGGAAGCTAAGGATATATATTTAATACATATAT
>NW_022920770.1:0-575 GCF_012274545.1 Fukomys damarensis
AAGTGTTACATTTATACACCGATTCATGGTGTGTAGCAAATGGAATTGCAGTTTGGTCTGGAAAATGGAGAAGGACTTCTTGGAAAATAAATGGGAAAGATATTTGGTCAATAGAAGTATGGAAGGAACTGGATGAAATAGGGAAACAATTAAAGATAATAGTCTATCATGTAGACGCTCATACCAAAAGACAAGATGACATGCATAGACATAATGACATAGTAGATAAACTTGCAGCATTAGCAGCTGATATAAAAATAAAGAAAACTTATAAAATTAAGGATATTGATCCATTGAAAAAACGTATAACAACCCAATATGAAATAATACCTAAGGAGGAAAAAAGACCACCAATAATTGATATTGGTACCTCTGAACTTAGGAAACTGCATGAAGAAATGGGACACATTGGTGCCCATGCTCTGAAACAATGGATGGAACAAAGACATATTGATGTCTCATGGCAAAAAATTAAACAAGCTATTAAAACTTGTATAACTTGTCCTAATAATAGATTAAAATTTAATCACAATTATAAAGGTGTTATCGGACATCGTAAAGGTTTTAACTCTTTG
>NW_022920771.1:0-200 GCF_012274545.1 Fukomys damarensis
TCATGAGAACCTATGCCTCTGCAGACTTGGTCTAAGGACTGGCCTAATCAGGAGGTTTGAGAATGGGGCAGGGGAGGTCGTGGGAGTGTTTCAAGGGCACCCGTGTGGCAACCTTCCTTACTGAGTCTGTTGTCGCACAGTCCGGGAGGTTGCGCACCCACCGGGTGATCTCAGGCAGGCAGGCAGGTGAAGAGGAGTAA
>NW_022920772.1:0-3999 GCF_012274545.1 Fukomys damarensis
GTCTGGCCGTGAACTCACTATGTAGCCCCGGCTGGCCTAGAACTCACAGCGATCCTCCTGACTCAGCCTCCCAAGTGCTGGGATTCCAGGTGTGCACCACCATGCCCGGCCCCCTGCCTCTTCTTACGTTGACGTTGACGGGAACGTGAAGCAGTGCAGGCGGTTTGGTAACAGGCTTGACTGTTCCTCAAAAGCAAGCCAGAGAGCAACCGCCTGACTTGGCTGCTTCTGCCAGGCCTGCCCCGCCCGAGGGAGCCGAGAACGTGTTTACACGCAATCCTACAGCGAGAGGTGTGGCGGGAGGAGGAGAGAAAGCAGTTACGCAGCGCCATGCGTGAGCCGTAAAATCAATCTCCTAATCGGAGTGAGAGGTTTTGTGGTTCCATTGGTAGGAAAAGTCCTCAAGAGCGAGTCCTTGAGACAGGAAGTGGGTCAGGGCTGCCGAGGCTGGGGTGCCCCGACGGGATGGGGGGGTGGTGGGCGCTCTCTTTTTGGGGGTGAAAGGGTCCTTGCTTTTGATGTGCATCTGTGACTACACTATACAACGGCACACTTTAAAAGGCTGAATTTTGTGGTATGTGCATTATATCTCAGTACAGCTTTTATCTTAAAAGTGCTTTTCCTCACACATCTGAAATTGATCAAGATCTCAATGAGTGATTCTTTTTCCTCTTTTCACAAAACTGTTACTTGAATTGATGATAACATTCATAACCTTCAAACTTCTGAGCCTGCTTATTTGCTTTTGTTTTTGTTTTGTTTTTTTGAGACAGGGTCTGACTATGTAGTTGAGACTGACCTGGAACTCACTATGTAGCTCAGGCTGGTCTCAAACTCACAGTGATTCTCCTGCCTCAGCCTCCCAAGGGCTGGGATGACAGGTGTGAGCCGCCACACCCGGCTTGTTTGGTTTTTTTGGTATTGAGTTTGAATCCAGGGCCTTTGCAATGAGACACATCCCCCAACACTTAAAATTTTGAGGCTGGGTCTTGTTAAATCACTGAATTGTATGGGGCTGGGCTCAAACTTGCCATCCTCCTGCCTCAGCCTCCCGGTGGGCTGGGCTTATGTGTGTGCACCACTATACCCGGCTACTTCTGAGTGTTTCTTCCCAGTGTTTGGGAAGAGGGGAACTGAAGCAATTCAGGCCTGACTGAGCCTATTTATTCTTCTTCCCATCTTTTTAGCAGATACCCTCCAGCTTGGATGGTGGAACGCCTGCCCCGTGCACTGTGTGGCCCACTCGTGTGGTGTCCATGGTGCACATCTCCGCCCCTGCAGGACTCACTTCACAGCCTGTCTTAATGATGAAGACAGAGAAAGGACTTCATGAATCTTTTTAGCAGATACCCTCCAGCTTGGATGGTGGAACGCCTGCCCTGTGCACTGTGTGGCCCACTCGTGTGGTGTCCATGGTGCACATCTCCGCCCCTGCAGGACTCACTTCACAGCCTGTCTTAATGATGAAGACAGAGAAAGGACTTCATGAACGGCTCGCTTTCCTCGGTCCCCTCCGCCTCGGGCGTGGTGCTGCTGCCACCTTTGAGGGCTCCAAGGTTTGCGTGATGAGCATTTGGTGCATTCATCTGCCCCACCAGCGTGAGCGGTCATAGGTTCTGTCATAGGTTGCGGGACGCAGAGGGGGCTGCCAGACAGGACCCCACTTCAGGGAACTTACAGCCCCCTGCAGGGTGTTGGGTGATAAACAAGTGAAGTGGGAAGTATATTTCTTCAGTGAAAAAGAAGATGATGTGATCACTAGCCGGGATGGCTACCAGAGGGACAGTCTTTCCAGAGGTCGTGAAAAGTGAGCTAAAAATGAGACAAGCCAGGCGTGGTGCTGCACACCTGTAATCTTAGCCCTTGGGAGGCTGAGGCAGGAGGATTGCTACAAATTTGAGGCCGGGCTGGACTGCTTAGCCCGACCCAGTCTCAAAACAAAAACAAGGTGGGTGGGTGGGTGGAGGGAGCAGGCTCTCAACAGAGAGAGGAGAGGAAGAGACAAAGAGAAAGTACAGAGAAGCCAGACCACCCACCGAGCATTGTGATAGTTTGGGAGGTGACTTGCTCAAAAGAGGATGGGAAACCATGGAGGAGTAAGAGATGTGACCTAAAGAACAATTTTCTATTTTTAAAGATAGGGTCTCTCTAGGTAGCCCACCCTAGCCTTGAACTCACAGGGATCCTCCTGCCTCAGCCTCCTGGGTGCTGGGATTACAGCTAAAAATCATTTTTAAAGATCATCCTGTCTGCTGCCTGGAAGAGGGGAAATCCAGGAAGTGCAGGACATCAAGACGCCATTGCTATGCCCGGGAGGTGGTGGCTTGGTGTGTGGGGGGCAACCTGCCATGTTCCAAGTGCTCTTAATTTTCTTTTGCAGACAGAGCTGGACACAGCACAGAGGCGGATCCCAGTTTTGTGAAATTGAAAGTTTACACAAACTGAGGACTGACTCTAAGGAAAATTAAAAGTGAACTGCAAGCTGGACCTGGTGGAATTTACCTGTAATCCCTGTAGGCCTGGGAGGCTGAGGCAGGAGGACTGCCAAGATCCCCTGTACAAAAGCCGAAAACCCAAGACACCAATGAATAACTAAGTAAATAAATTAAAATTAAAAGTTAAATGTAAAGTGTCCGATGGATCCTGAGCAAAAAAAGGCTCGGACGCCTCGGGTTTGTGCATGTGGAGCCCTCTCCCGAGGAGGAAGAGGTGGGAGGAACCTGAGACAACATTTAGGGTTTCAGTCTGAGGATGAGGAGGAGGGGTTTGGGGTTAAGACCTGGCGGGGAATTAGGGCTTCCTCTGCCGGGGTGAATTCCCTGCCCCGAGCAGGCGGGTC
The DNA here is from genome assembly GCF_012274545.1 of Fukomys damarensis. Taxonomy (NCBI): domain Eukaryota; kingdom Metazoa; phylum Chordata; class Mammalia; order Rodentia; family Bathyergidae; genus Fukomys; species Fukomys damarensis. Next base: position 2,840 of record NW_022920772.1, read on the forward strand.
TCTACCCAGAGCGCAGCAGGGCCGGGCTGCGGGGGGGGGTGGGGCACAGCTCCCCACTTCCGCTGCATTCAGAGCGGGCACGTGGATGAGACCCCCAGGGAAGAGAGAAAAGGGCCGGGGACTTCGCTGAGGGCAGGCCATGTAGGTTTTAGTTTCTGCGTGAAGCAAATATAAGGAATCTAATGCCCTCAAGAGGCTGAGGCAGGAGGATCAAGGTATATAATGAGACCTTCTCTCAAAAAAAGTCTTCATTCCCTGTTGACTTGTGATTGCAAGCATTTGGGTAATACTTAGGATGCAAGAGCCGGGGATCTAGCTCAGTGGTGCCACTGCCTGCCTTGCAAGCGCAAGGACCCTGAGTTCGATCCCTGGTACCAAAAAAAAAATCACTTAGGAATGCACTAATGGATGTAAAGAGAGTTGGATGAACAAGTAGGCATGGATTATAAGAGAACGCTACTTGCAGAAAATATTTGCTAAGGGGGTTGTTTTTATTTTTTTCTGTGTTGCAAGAAGTGGGATTTGCTTGGTGGGAAATTTTCCTTCAGCCAGTCAGCTCTCCTAACATTAGAGACTTATTCTCTCTCCCTCTCTCTCTCTCTCTCTCTTTTTTTGATACTAAGATCAAACTCGAGTCCTTGCGCTTGCAAGGCAGGCAGCGGCACCACTGAGCTAAATCCTTGGCCCTCTTACCGTCTAATCTACTTGTCTACCTCTCATTTAGAAACAGTGCTTTAATGATATGGAATTAAAATCATTTAGAGAAACTAGATCAAACTAACCCTCAGATATCCCAACGCCAACCTCTTATCTGTGAGCATTACTTACATAGTTTTGTTTAAGTTTGAGCTTTTGATTATTCCAAGAGGCAGTGGCCCTACCCTTTTAAGAATGTACAAAGAGGGTGGGGAGGAGAAGGAATGTGTTTTCAGTGCTATCTGTCACCCAGAAGCAGGACACGGACCAGGTAATAACAATGGTGATGGGTTGTAAAGCATACTAAACCACAGTGGCGAGATGGAAAGTGTACTTTGTTTTTTAAATTTTAATTAAATGAATCAATTTATTTATTTTGAGACAGGGTCTCACTATGTATGCCAGACTGGCCTTGAACTCATGGCGATCCTCCTGCCTCAGCCTCCTGGGTGCTGGGATTACAG
>NW_022920773.1:0-876 GCF_012274545.1 Fukomys damarensis
GCAGAATTGCTGCATGCTTTCCTCTACTCACCAGACCTCTCTCTGACTGATTCTTCCATGAGGTAAGCATGTTTCCGAGCCTCCCGATCCTTAAAGCATCCAATACATGGCGCACAGCATGACAGCCAGGACACTGTGGGCTGGCCAGCCCTCAGAGCACTGCTGCATAGCAGCCAGTGTGAGGACAAGTGGACTACATTGCTAAGCAGTCCATAAGCAGTCCAGTGGGGTCAAGCTAGACAGGGCAGTTTCAGCATGGGCCTAAAGATGTGTTGAAGATTAGGGGAATGGTGCACAGTAGGAGTGAGGGCTCTCTGTGGGATATTGAACGGGCCTCAGTGGTCTGCCTGAGTCAAAACAGTGGGAAGGCAGGCACACTCTATGGCTCTCCACTGTATTGGGGTGTGCTATCTGCTATCTTTGGCAAGTCAGGCCTACTGCATGGCTAGGCCCTGTTCCTTTCTCCACAGGTTGCAGCCTGAAGTGCCGGCAGGCTGACTGACTCATGAAGCATTCCTTGTCAGATGGTTGGCATCAGGCTGGGGTTAGTGTGAGCACACTGCAGGCCGCAGGGAACCTAGAGGGGCTGCTAAAGGAAAGCCTGGATGATCTTGTGCTCATCATTCCACTGTATGGATGGAGCCAGTTGTGCTTCATGCACAATGATAGGAGTGAGGGCCCTCTGGGTGGCCAATGAATGGTAGGCTTTTGAGGGAGGCAGCTAGTGGGAATGCAGGTGAGTGCTTGGCCATTGATTGTTCCACTGGGGGCCTTGAGCATGCTGCATACCTGATGGTATCAATGCGTGACCACGCCCTGTTCATTTTTCAATGGGAATTTCTCCCACAGGACATTTTCTCACTGACTCCATGACCT
>NW_022920774.1:0-652 GCF_012274545.1 Fukomys damarensis
TCTTTAATGAATGCAGCTACAAAATCCCGAACAAGACTTTGGCAAAAAGAAAGGAACAAATGATCAAAAAGATCGTACATCACGACTAAGTAGGGTCCATCCCAGGGATGAAAGAATGGCTCGACATATGCAAATCAATACATGTAGTACATCACAGAAACAGAAGCAAGGACGAAAATCACACGATCATCTCACTAGACACAGGTAAAGCCTTTGACAAAATTCAACATCCAGTTATAACGAAAACTTGAGGAAAAAAGATATGGAAAGACCTTATATTAACCTGATAAAAGTATTTTATGAGAAACCTACTGCCAACATATTAAATGAGGCAAAGCTGAAAGTTTTCCCTGTGAAATCATGAACAAGGCAAACACGTCCACTATCAACACTCCCGCTCAATATAGCACACAAAACATTAGCCAGAACAATCCAGGAACACAAAGAAATAAAAGTGACATATACAGGAAAGAAAGGACTCAAACTATCATTTTTGCAGGCAACGTGGTCCTCTGCATGGAAGGTCCAAAAAGAATTCCATTAAAAGTCTCCTAAAATTTCCAACCAAATTCAGCAATGTAGCAGTACATAAATCAACACAAAAAATAATAAACAGCATTCCTGTACCCCAATAATAATGCACACTGAGAAA
>NW_022920775.1:0-243 GCF_012274545.1 Fukomys damarensis
ATGTGCAGGTCCTTGGGAATGCCCAGTGCATCCCACCTTCATGAAAGCCACTGCCCTCACCTTCCTGCTGACACACAGACTACCTGGTAGGCGAAAAACTTCTGGATCACGCTCACCAACCCTAACCTTAACCCGAAGCCACCACCTCATTCCTAAGCTCCCAGGAGGCGGTCCTTGAAATCCCGCCCTGTGGCTGACTGTAAGGCACAAGCTCATGCCGCTACTAAGTAGGGAAGCCACACG
>NW_022920776.1:0-359 GCF_012274545.1 Fukomys damarensis
AAAGTCCCTAGGGGGTGAAGGCTAGGATTTTGTCAAGAAAGTGTAGCTGACTGACAAGTGATACGAAGACCTGTAGTGTAAGAAGAAAACTTCTCAGTAATGATTTTTAGGCTCTGAGGTGCACAAAGTATTTAGATCAGGCAAGCAAATGTAACCAGCATGAAGGAGAAGCAGTTCCGGTTCCCTCACCCACCCCACCCCAGCTGAGGACAGCCTCGCTCTAGGTCCGAGAAGTGTCTGCTCAGTGAGCGCGAGGCTAGGAGCAGGGAGCTGTGCACTGGAGAATCTGCCACAGTTGACCTGATTCTTGCAAAGAATTAGATTGATCATTGTTCTGTACTGTTAGTTGGAGTGGAAGC
>NW_022920777.1:0-227 GCF_012274545.1 Fukomys damarensis
AACCTGTTTAATTACTTAGAATTAATTAATTCTATTTCTGTAAAGTATAGCCTACATAGGAGTGATTCCAAGTTTAATTTTTTCAGCATTTTTCATTACCAATGCCTACTTCGTTGCTTGACTCATAGTGCTTGCAATAAATTGAGAAGAAATCAAATAGGAACCAACACAGAAAGCCTATATTCCGGGAATCTTCTAAAGATTTCCATCTCATTAATTCTAACAAT
>NW_022920778.1:0-444 GCF_012274545.1 Fukomys damarensis
TCTAGAAACAAACCAAACATATAGTCTATCAATCAACTCACAAGTGAGGTTAAAAGATAAACTTAAATGTTTAAACAGTTTATGTAAGCAAAGAGTAATTCATGAATCAGGCAGCAACAAACTCGAAGACATTTGGGGATCCACCAGGAAACTATGAAAAGAAGGCTTTCGTAGGATGAGTGCGGAGACACAGCAAATAAATTATGTGATTCGTTGATGTTTAAGCAGTGTCTTACTTATCTTAGTCTCCTGGAAAGTCCTTGATCATGTAACGAATGCTCAGCTGATATTTATGATTGGCTAGATAGAAGTCTCATTTTGCTTGCATAGGAGCCATTGCAGCCAAAGTTACTTTGACAGTGTATTGATAAACACGTTGTCTATTCCTAGAGTGAAGCATTTGTCCATTAAAAAGGAACAGTGTACAGATACACTCTGTAAGAG
>NW_022920779.1:0-1132 GCF_012274545.1 Fukomys damarensis
TTGGTTCTTTCCTGGGGGTGTGAGGGAGAACCTGTTGCAGGGGTCTCTCCAGCTTCTGGTGGTGCTGCAGACTTCAAGCACTTTGGTGGGTCGCATTAACCTGACCTCCAGTTTAACCTTCACTCCCTGGCCTTAGCTATGTCATTTGGGCCATTGGCGTGTTGGTGGCTGTGATGCCAGCAGACGCTTTGAGTAAGCTCAATCAACTTGGGCTGGCCTCTTGCATGTCTGCTATTTGGCAGGAGACCATGTTTCTGGTAAGAGCTGCAAATCTGAGCCCAAAGCCAGCCAGCTTGAAGTGAGCTCACCATTGCAACAGGTAATCTACAGACCCATGAGCATGAATGAATATATTTTCATATTAGCTTCTGCATGCTTGTTACACAGCATCACTATAGTACCAGCTGACTGCTATCTACTTGACATAGGACTGTAGTGCAATTATATCTTTACTGTTATGAGAACATAAGTTCCTTGAGGATTTGCTCATCACTGTAAACCAGGTTCTCGGAATGTTCCCCAGTGCCAGGAGGGACCAAGCTGTTAACTGAATGTGTCCCCCGATACCTGCCCTTCCTGCTCTTCTGGGCTCTCAAGAAGTCAGTCTAGATGATATCTGTAACATCATCCTTTAGGAGTGTGCCCTTGGACCTCAACCTGATGCTTTTCTGTTGCCCCGCCCCCATCCTTTTCCAAATCACAGGACTTTGCTGCCCTCTGGTGGACATAGAAGGCCACTTAATGCTCCACGTCCAGTGGATTTCCAGACATCTGACCTCAAGGTTGAAAGACTTGTTTTGATCATCTGCCCAGGTGCTCAGATACAAGATAAATAAATCTCTGCATGTGCCCTTGAGACTCTTCTACTCAAGGGGGAGGGTGGGAGGGGGAAGGAAATCAATTTATTTATTTATTCCTTTAACAAATATTTATCAAGCATCTACTGTATGCCAATATAACAGGGAGGACAGATGAGGCCTCTGCCTGGAAGGAACACAAGCTCTAATAAGTGTTAAATACACAATTGAGTAATTTTTTTTGGTACTAAGGGATTCACACATGCTAGGCAAGTGCTTTACTAGTGAGCTGCACAGCCAGCACTTTTTATTTTTATTTTATTTTATTTTATTTT
>NW_022920780.1:0-1118 GCF_012274545.1 Fukomys damarensis
CCTTAATCTGTAGAATTCCATACAAGAAGCAAATAAAACAAATATTTTTTCTGGAAGTTTATATAACAAAAAATAAGCTTAATACGCATGTCAGAGAAGTGTTACCATCAAAAATATTTGTACGAAACAGTAATAGTAGTGTCCCACATGCAGATTTTTCCTCCCATAATAAGGAATTCTATGTTAGACAGACAAAATGATAATTAGAGAGAGAATCCATGCAGGGTCATGCTGCAGAGTTTAGACTCCATAGCCCGAAAAGAAACGATTTTGGGAATTCTACTATTTTCTTCTTGTGCAGGAATCCCAGATGTTTCATCCAATCATAGATTAAGGATCAATATCTTAGAATTTTTATTTTAAATTAAGTGTTAGGTGTGAATCATTCTGATCCAAAGAGTTTCAAGCAAAACATGTTTTAAAAGGTATTTTCCTCCATATATAGCTAATAGTCTATAGTGAAGAAGAGAATTCTAGTTGCAAAGGACAGGAACCAGCAGGTTACAACTCCTACTAGTCAGTAAAAACTCTGAAATCCTAATAGACCAGCTCTTATGGGTCCCTGCAGTTATGTGATGTGATTGGTGAAACCACTGATTATTCATAAACGAAACAGGTGGTTCCTGGGAAATTTTATCTTAACTCAGAAATAATGGCTATCATCAAGAAATTAAATAATCACAAATGCTGGCGTGCTTTCAGGAAAATAGGAATCCTTATGCATTTTTAGTGAAAATATAAATTAATACAACCACTATGGAAATGACAGTGGTTCCTCAAAAACCAAAAATTCCACTTGACCCAAATAGTCCACACCTAGGCATTGTCTAGAAAAGGCTAAAGGCATTGTATTACAGAAATACACTCACGCAGGAAAACGGATGCACCTTAAGGAACATGTTAAGTGAAATGAAGTAGATGCACAAGTCTAAATATTGCTTGCATACTTTTATATGAGAAACAAGTTATAGGCAAAGAGCAAAATAAAAGATTGATAATAGGAAAAAGGAAGATAGGTCAGTCTTAAATAAGAAGGGATCCAGAGATAGAGGGAGGGGGGAGGGAAAGTTAGAGAAGGAGAAGAAAAAAGGAATGAAGCTGGGTTATGAACAAGTGCC
>NW_022920781.1:0-262 GCF_012274545.1 Fukomys damarensis
TATCTACACTATTTTTTCAAAAATATTTTAAGATATATGCTGATTTGAGTTATCAATACTAGTAGTTAATTTTTTGTTCATTGAAAAAGAATGTTTTATGTTTTTGTCTGTTTCTTCTTTGTAACAATATTTTTTGTTGATGACTTTTACTCTGAATGACATTTTAGCCATTCTTTTAAAATCATGATACATAGCATATTTTAAAAAAGAATTTGAGTTTGTATATTGATTATTTAAATCATTAAAATAATTTTATGAAAAA
>NW_022920782.1:0-254 GCF_012274545.1 Fukomys damarensis
CTTGACCAATCCAGTGTAGTGGAGGGGACGCTGACTGGCTTCTGAGACTGGTTCAGGAAAGGCTGTGAAAGTCTGCTTTACCCCTTGAGATGTTCCTCCTGAGTGTTGTGAGCAAGCTTGGGCCACTGCGGAAAGGCCCATAGAGAGAGGAGTCGAGGCCTCTGCAGAGCACCCCGGCGACAGTCCTGGGGAGCAAGCCAGCTTCACAGGGGGTTGGGTGGTCAGCGCTGAGAGAGTGGCTGTGGCCGAGGCCA
>NW_022920783.1:0-244 GCF_012274545.1 Fukomys damarensis
ACTTCTCTTAGCCCCTGTTTCCTCAAGAGGGGATAATCACAGATGAGCTTTCAATGATGACTACTGAGCTTGATTTCAGTCATTCCAAGGTGTCTGAAGCAAATACTGATGTCCAACTAGTTAGAGATGCAGAAAGATCTTCTGCTCTAAAGCCAGTTTGTTCTGCTACTGCTATGGGCTGCAGTCAGTGGGCAGCTCAGCATGTGGACTGTGGGCCACACTGCCTGGCTAAATTCCTGCTGCA
>NW_022920784.1:0-211 GCF_012274545.1 Fukomys damarensis
TTCTTGAACTCAGGAGAACAAGCTCTGAGAGCCCTGCAGGCCTGGAAGTGCACATGTACTGATTCCGCTTGTCATTGCCATGTGCCAAGAGCAGCCAGATTTGTAGGAGAACTGAAAGAGAAATCGCAATGTTACATCTCCACTCTCATGCAGACCTTGTAGGCAGAACTCTGATGTATGGATCGAATTGAGTCCTCATAGCAGTGTGGTG
>NW_022920785.1:0-205 GCF_012274545.1 Fukomys damarensis
AGCACAAGTGACTGCCATTTGGATCATAACTCAAGACTTTAGTCATAAGTTGAAACTAAAATACCACTTGTGACCCAAATTGTTCATATGTCAAGCCATTCATAAATTGAGGATCCACTGTACATTCTTCTCCTTAGGTAGTTGCTATTTTGGAGAGAAAAACAAGTAGGCAGATGATATTTCTGCAATGGGAAAGACCACGTCA
>NW_022920786.1:0-548 GCF_012274545.1 Fukomys damarensis
ATATAATAGATTTTAACTTTTTATAGTAAATTTTAATGAATTATTTTGTTCATATATTTGAAACAATTTTTTTCTAGATAGTAATAAACTCATTAAGTGGCAAGCTTAAAATTGTTTTGGCTGAGTTATTCAATATTAATTCTTTTCATTCAAAGGCTCAAGATATATTAACTATTAATAGACATTGGTTGTTCTCATGTTGTAACCAATTCTCTATGATATAATGAAATTTGATTTCTTAGATCTGGTAGGCAGAATTTCTCAAATGTCTCTCAAAAATATGTCTTAATTCTTAGAATCTCTAATTATAATGAGACATAATTCCCATGATTAAGTTTTGATAAATGGCAGAGTTGATCTTAAAATAGGGAAATTATTCTGGACCCAGAATAATTGGATGGACCCAGTGTAAAAACAAAGTCATTAGGAGTAGGTGCTTTCTTCATGTGGGGGCAGAAGAAGTCATGCAAGTTAGAATTATGAGAACTCCAAAGGTTGTTGCTGCTTTAAAGATGGAACGAGCCATATGCAAAGGTATATGGAGCTTT
>NW_022920787.1:0-358 GCF_012274545.1 Fukomys damarensis
AGCAGGAAGAGAAAGAGAGATGAGTAACAATATGGTGGAGCAAGAGACTGAGTTAATGAAAGAGGACAGAAAAAAGAATTTACAGAGTGGAATGAAGAAAAGAAATAAATGGAAAAAAATGTCTTTGAGGGACTCTTTCAAATGATATCTCTGCCCTCACAATACACATCATGTGCAGCTATGTGCAGAACCAAATATCTCAGCTAGCTGGTGGCAGATCCCCACTACACAGACTGACCTCAGGCCAAAAGGCCCAAATTGAGCTCCCCAACCTACTGCAGCATTGAATTCCAGACAGTTCTCAAATAGGTTTCCCCACCCTCTCTTTAAAGATGTTCAAATTTAGGAGTTCAGAAAA
>NW_022920788.1:0-227 GCF_012274545.1 Fukomys damarensis
TTTTTGTTTTTGTTTTTGCAGTTCCAGGGATCAAACTCATGATGTTGCACTTGTGAGGCAGGTGCAGCACCACTGAGCTAAATCCCTAGCTGGAAGTGGATTTTAATCCTTGGCTTGACTCATCATCTGAAGTTTAATGGCTGGTAAACAAAAAGAAAAAAATTTGACTAAGAGATTGAGTATGCATGGTTAGAGTAGTAAGGCTATGAGAAGCATTAATAAAGGCC
>NW_022920789.1:0-222 GCF_012274545.1 Fukomys damarensis
CGTCTCTCTTCCGCTGTCAAGGAAACTGGAGCAGACTTCATGACAAGATGAAGAGACAGAACACTTGAAGAATCTGGTCACAAGTTATGGGACATCATGAAGAAAAGATCCCCTAGAGAGTTACCAAGTTTTGTGAGAAATAAATGTCAGTTGTATTAAGTCATTAAAATTTAGGAGTTTTTTGTTATCACAAAGTATCTTCTGGAAATCTGGACTTAAAAT
>NW_022920790.1:0-774 GCF_012274545.1 Fukomys damarensis
AAAGCCAGATCTTGTGCGACTGACAGATTCATCACCTACTGCTTAGTAGGTGCACACTTCTACGTCTCAGTCTCAATACTTTTGGTCTGAGTTGTTTTCTTCACCACGGAGTCAAGATACCAGACACCCACAAGCTAAAAGAGGAAAGGTTCACTGTGGCTCACATTTTGCACAGGTTTTAGTCTGTAGTCAGCTGGCTCCAAAGCAGGGCAGCATGGCAGAGGGCCACTGCAGAGGAGAAACAGCTCACGATATGGCAGCAGGAAGCAGAGAGGGGTGGAGGGAGGAAGAAGAAAGTAAACACTTCCAGGTCATGCCCACAGGGCTATGTTTTCCAATCAGGCTTCAGCTCCTAATGTCACATCCAGCTAAAGACTCATCAGCGGGCTCATCTGGTATCACATGCCCAAGATCCAATCACTTTCCTAAAGCCTCACCTAAGAGCACACAAGGCTTGGGGTACATCTGGATGTAAACCACAGCACTGCACAAGTGACCCAACACAGTGTCTACTACTAAATACCTCATTGTAAATCACTTTTTCCAAACATGCTATCTAAGGTAAACACCTATGAACTACTTTGTATAGACAATCTCAAAACTTGAAGTTTTCTTCCTTAACTGTGTCATACAGAAAATGTACGCATGGGCAATGACACGAGGTACTGCATTAATCCACACAAAATTCTCCGCAGAATTTGTCATAGTTTTAAAATATTTAAAGAGGAACTAGTGCTTTTACCCACTTTGTTTTCATTGGTATATGTTTGCAAA
>NW_022920791.1:0-960 GCF_012274545.1 Fukomys damarensis
AATGGACAGCCATATTGGTCTAGAAATGTTAATTTTTTTATTTTTATTTTTTATTTTTTTCCCTGTAACACATTGTACTAAATATGTAAGGTCATATCTACTTGGGTTTGATTACAGAAAATAATAAAGTATTCACTGAATAATGAAAAAAAAAAGAAGTGAAGCTGAAGAATGATAGCTGTTACTAGCAAATAGCTTTACACACTCCATGGGTGTAGTAAGCTCTAATATATACTACATACGTATATGTCCAAACCCAAACTTTGGTAACTATATGTGTGAGTTTGCTCAGAAAGAGAATCTTTGCAGGAATAATTAAGTAGAAGATCTTAGGATGAGATCAGTCTGCCTCTAAGGTCAGGTTTAATTCAATGTCTAATGTGCTTATAATGGAAGACAAAAAGAGAGAATAGAAAGATGCAAGCAAAGTCTGCAGTTATGTTGTCAAAAATGAGGGAATTCTGGATGCTACTAGAAGATAGTAGAGACCAACATTCTCCTCCAGAGATCCTTTTTTTAAATTTTTTAAAATTTATTTTTTCATTGAGTTTATTGGTACTTTTTAGGTATGTAGTACAATTACATTTATCAGTGGGATCTTGTGCCTTTACATGACAGATCCTCCAGAGATCTTAAAAAGAGTATGATCATGTCGATATCTTCATTTCAAAATTCTGGTTTTGAGAAAGTATTAGAGAATTAATCCCTGCTGATTCCAGACACATTGTTGTGTTATCTCTTCTGGCAGATCTAGGAAACTACTAAACTGTGGATTGAGATGAACAAATCTGAAGATAAAGTAAGTGGCTCAGAGTGGTTAGGATAGGGTGAGCAGCTGCTGCAGGATTTTTATGGCTAGAGAGGAAGATATCATTTTCAGAAATTTATGAGGAGATTAAAGTCAAGAACAATTACTCTCCAGTCCTTATCTTGGTCCTGGCAGTCGATACAGCAATAGTA
>NW_022920792.1:0-219 GCF_012274545.1 Fukomys damarensis
AGTGGCTTTGTAGTATAGTTTCAAATTGGGAATTGTTATACCCACTGCCATGTGTCTGTTGTCTAGGATGGCTTTTGGTATCCTAGGTTTCTTATGGTTCCAAATGAATTTTTGGATCCTTCTTTCTAGTTCTGTGAAGTGTTGTGTTGGGATTTTCATTGGTATTGCACTGAATCTGTATAGCAGTTTTGGTAGTATGGCCATTTTCACTATGTTGAT
>NW_022920793.1:0-296 GCF_012274545.1 Fukomys damarensis
AAAAAAAAATCCTAAAATTCATTTGGAACCAGAAGAGACCTAGCATAGCAAAGGCAATTCTGGGCAACAGAGGCAAGGCAGGAGTTATCACAATCCCTGACCTGAAATTATATTACAAAGCTACTAAGATAGGGATGCTGATAAATTATAATGCAACATTCTTTGTTCTAGTCAAGAGATGGGTATAGGATATTGTAAAAATCCACAGTAAAAAAGTGCCAATTGTGGAGAATATTCTCTACTGTCATGATCTGTATGTGCTGTTAACAGAACTTTCTTCATTGGAAAAAAAAAAG
>NW_022920794.1:0-275 GCF_012274545.1 Fukomys damarensis
TGTGTATTTTCCAGGGAGAATTACATTTGAGGGTGCTGGTTGAACCATATGTGAAGAGATTCTTTTTTCCCTTTGTGATCATTGAGGCCAATGTTTGTAAATCGAGAAATTCCTAGGCCATTGTTGCTACTGTTTAGGAAAATCTGTATGAGAAAAAAAATCAACAAGGAAGGTCGAACTGGTGGATGAGTCTGTACACCACCATTTGACATGACATGGGAGTGCCTGATAACAGCAAGTATATGTATGTGTGTTTAATTTATATACTCTATATT
>NW_022920795.1:0-922 GCF_012274545.1 Fukomys damarensis
TCTCAACTACATAGTGAGACCCTGTCTCAAAGCAAACAAACAAACAGACAAACAACAACAACAACAAAAATCCAACAAAAACAAGCAAACGCCACAGTGGGAATCTAATCCCAGTCCAGGACAAAATAAAAAAGTCAAACTGAGTTCCTTGGGAAAGTACACATGGACATCAAACTCTAAGTGTGCTAATGTGAGGGAGCCCTGTGGTGAGGCAGCTCTGCTCTGAGGCTGGTTGCCACAGCCTGTCCCTCAAAATACTCCCAGCACTGCTGTGCCCTCCCTGAAAAGGTAGGGCTATGACAGTGTCACCTGACTACTCTGAGGATAACAAGTTAATATTCTAAGGCACTGCACACATAGGAAGCACTAATTATGCATTAAAGAAATAAATCTGAGAACAACCTGTCCGACTAAGCAATAAGACAGCATCCAAGCTGGGCACTGTCATGCACACCTGCAATCCCAGCACTTGGGAAGCAAAGGTAGGAGGATTTCTGTGAGTTCAAGGCCAGCCTGGACTTCATACATAGCAAGACTGTCTCAAAGCAACAACTAAAGAAAGCCCAGTGAAGTTAGTGCTGCCCCTTCCCAGAAGATGGAATACCATACTAGTGAGTGCCTATGGCTCCCTTGGGCGCAGCCATGTTCCCACTGGGAAACTAACTCACCTGGCACTTACTGCCATGATGGATGCCAGCAGCACAACTCCAGTGGGAAGGGAGTTTCCATGGCTATGATGAAAAGAATTAACCAGCTTCCCCCTGGCCCCTGCTCCCTTACCCTTCCACACCCTGTCCCTAGGGCCCTGGCTCCCACCCAAGGACACCCTCACCTCTAAGGCCTCCTTGACTCCACTCTCTTCACTCACTCAGGCTGTCAAGCCCCCTTCCACGTCTTACCTTCCTTCCCAATGCCCAAAGGA
>NW_022920796.1:0-439 GCF_012274545.1 Fukomys damarensis
TTTTTTTTTTTTAATTTTTAAATTTTGAGACAGGGTCTTGCTAAACTGCATAGGCTGACCTTGAACTTACAAACTACCTCAAACTCCCAAGTAGTTGGAATTACAGGTGCATGCTACCGTGCTTGGCAAGATTATTTCTTTTCCTCCTTATACACACTTAAGTCTTATTTCTTTTCTATATGATCTTTCATTTTGTAGTTCTTCTTTTCTTTTCTTTTTTGGTACCAGGGATCAAACTCAGGACGTTGTGCTTGAAAGGCAGGTGAGGTGCCACTGAGCTAAATCCCCAGCCCCTTCTTGCCATTTTTCTTATACAAAATAGCTTTTGATTTTCTTTTAAACCCAAACCTTATAAGGAGAAACAAGTATTTGTCTACTTATTTATGTTTTCTAACATAGTTGTTCAAAAACATTCATGTCCTGAAATACACATTTCATT
>NW_022920797.1:0-234 GCF_012274545.1 Fukomys damarensis
TTTATTTTTAGGTATTAGAATATTTAAATGATCTCAAACAATATTGGAAAAGAAGCTATGGATACACCATTAACAGTAGATCCAGCTGTACTCTATTTAAGGATATCTTTCAGCACTTGGACAAAGCAGTTGAACAGAAGCAAAGGTAAAACTTTTTTAAAATTTTGAAGTGCATTCTGAATTTGCTGTTAAGCTTCTGAAGAATGTTTTATGTTAGATGATTTTTAAAACTAT
>NW_022920798.1:0-215 GCF_012274545.1 Fukomys damarensis
ACCTGGATCCATGCCTGGCTGGAGGGTCTCGACCTGAGAGAAACAGCTAGCGAATCTGTGTTGACTGAGGAGGAGGCACTACTGAGATGCTCCATACTCTGGTCTCTGTCTTCTCCTCCTTGTTAGCCATTTCGTTGCTGCCTCAATTCAGTGATTGACAAACTTTTCCTTTAAAATGTCAGCTAGCAAATATTTTAGGCTTTGTGGTCTGTGGG
>NW_022920799.1:0-278 GCF_012274545.1 Fukomys damarensis
AATTTCTGCTTAAATCTCTGCAATAGATCAGAAGAGATGATAATAGAACAGTAGATAGAAAGATACACAGAAAAGAAAGAACAGTAATATGAGTAGGCTGAAATTTCAGTGTAGATTTTCCAGGATGATAGAGTCCTATAAAAATCACTTCTATGTATACATACCATGACAGAAGCCATGCGTGAATGTGACACAATACACAGATGGGACATTTAGGAAGTGGCATTAGATGAAGCTCTGAGGATTGGTCTGAGGCCCTAAGGATTGGTGCTCTTATG
>NW_022920800.1:0-267 GCF_012274545.1 Fukomys damarensis
ATGATGAGTAGAAAAGGTTTTTAGTTTACCACCTGACAACAAATACTTGGCTTGCCATAACCAGATATTTCTTTGGCAGCATGAGGTTAAGAATAGAACAGATTATCAACAGAGGTTATAAAATTGCTTTTTCCAGAAGAACTTTCTGAGTAAGAGGAGATAGCAAAGGAGCACTGTAGTTTTTTAACAGATGGAAGCCCTGTGTAATGTCACCCTCTTGTGTGATCTGCAGCCAGAGAAGTGGGGTAAAAACTAATCCTCGGTGTG
>NW_022920801.1:0-208 GCF_012274545.1 Fukomys damarensis
TAACAGAGAATGATGATGTGTATGTATACAGAGGCACCCTAGCTTATGAACTTCTTTCCACCTCTCTGGTGGTAAATCGAACTGGGGAAGAACTGCATCAAATTCCTCCATAAGGTCAACATTGAACCAAACCATTGGGTTTGATTTAGTTCTCTTCCAATTCAGTTTGTTCTTAGTGTTTTTCTTTTTTTCTGGTACTGGGAATCTA
>NW_022920802.1:0-2065 GCF_012274545.1 Fukomys damarensis
ATTTATACTGATAGTGGCAGATGCCTGTAATCCCAGCCACCTGGGAGGCTGAGGCAGGAGCATCCTGAGTTTGAGGCCAGCCTGCGCAAACCAGCAAAACCTTATCTCAAACTTAAAAAGGACTGCAGATACAGCTTAATGATGGAACAAGTGCCTAGCATGCATGAGGCCCTAAGTTCACAAAAAACACCAAGGGACAAAAAAGCCCCTGATGAAGCAGTAAGAGTTACACAGCTGTCTGAGACACCAGCTTCTTTTTCACAGACGAGCCTTGTGAATTTTCAGATTAGGGATGCCCAAAGGGCACAAAAGTCTCTGCACATGTTCCAAACTCCAAAAACTTGAAATCCGAAACACCTCTGGTTCTGAGCGTCTTGGATCAGGGACCCTCACTCAGCCTGTACTGTATAGTCAAACAGGCCGCTGTGACACAAAAACACGCGTGGGCCGGAGAACCCCTGCAAAGTACAAGAGATACACGCGGACATTCATGTGACAGAGTGTGAAAAGTCCATGCAGATGCTATACCCAGTGTGTCAAAAGAATGCCTATCGTCCTAGCACTGCGGAGGCAAAGAGGGCTGGGATGACCAGACCGTTGCTGAGTCTGGGCAATTTCATAACTTAGGGAAATTTTGTCTCAGTAAAAAAAAATGTCTTTAGAGAGGCTGGGAACGTAGGTCAGGGCAAAAGCCCTTGCTTCAATCCCCAGGAGTGAAAACAAAAGCAAAAAACCTGCCACTGTCGGCTTTTGGTGTAGCATCAAAGGAGTACGCATGTCTACAAAGGTATAACTACATATCCACATGGGGCCAGCTTTTCTGCAGTTTTCAACAACATACTGCAGCTGAGTAAGTATAGCAGGAGACAGGACAATCATGTTTTCTGTGAAGCAGGCATTAAAAAGATTCACAGAAATGTAAAATGAGGCCAACTCTTCTCATTCATCACTTATTTTTTGTTTTTGAAAATAAAGTTCTTTTTCATAAAAACATCACTGCAGCTGCCTGCGCTTGGTTGACTATTGTTATTTTAAATGAATTAATAAATATTTTTGAAAATATTTTACACTTCTGGCAAATCTAGCTAGATGAAATCCCTATGGACAGAAGGTCTTTGGGATCCTCAGTATTGAGAGTAGAGGGACCAGATGGGCCAGAAAGTTTGAAAACCGATGAAGCAGAGCCTTCCGAGAGCTCTTCAGGGCTCTCCAGGACCTATTTATAGTTTCACCCTCTGGGGCAGCAATGTCTCCAGTTCTGACCTTTGATACCGAACAGAATGTCTCTCCATTTGTCCTGACTCTAACTTCTTATGGAGTCTCAGGGGTCCCTCCCGGTCTCCGACTTGGACTCGCTGCACAGATACTTGTCCACGTGGTGTTGCCACAGAAAGCAAACCTGTGTGCACCTGTGCCCCCCATGGGGTAACCTGCTCACACTGCGCTGTCTGAGCAGACAGTAGGGGCTGGAAGGGCAGCAAGTGTCCCACCATGGCCACTCTGCTCAATGAGTGGCTCTGCCACCCAGGGGCTTGCGGGGTGCCAAGGAGACTCTTTCCTGGGCTAAGGGAAGGAGCCACCCACTCCCCGCCACATACTGCACATGTCATGTGGCGTCCCTTGTGGAGCCACGGCGGGCCTGCTACCCGTCCTCTCAGGACAAGGACAGCAAGGCTGAGAGGCCTGTGTCGCACCCAGGGTCACAGTCAGCAGGCAGGGTTGGATCTCCCCTCTCACGGTGCCTGTGTGTCACTCTGGGGGTCGGGGGAAGGTGGGGGCGGCTCACCAACATGGCCAGGTGCAGCGGGGTGTTGCCGTGCTCCCCGTGCACGTCCGCGCTGGCCCCGTGGGTCAGCAGCACCATGACGCAGTCGAAGCGGTTGCGCATCACGGCCACGTGCAGGGCCGTGTTCCCCGAGGCACTGGTGCTGTCCACGTCGCAGGCCCTCTTCAGCAGCACGCGGGCCATCTGAGGGGGGCAGGCCGGGCCAAGTCAGTGCCGGCTCCCAGGGAGCGGCTGTGGCTGTGGCACCTGGGCATGGCTGCTTCCTCCATGAGCGGCCTT
>NW_022920803.1:0-210 GCF_012274545.1 Fukomys damarensis
AGGAACCAAAGAAAGGCCAGCCAGGGCCAGGGATTTAGCTCAGTGGTTCCGCCACCTGCATCGAAAGTGTGAGGTTCCGAGTTCGATCGCCAGTACCAGAAAAAAAAGAAAGAAAAAAGAAAAAAGAAAGTCCAGCCAAACGGAAGACCTCGCCATCCATCAAGACACCTGCTCACCCCAAGCTCCTCCCCCTTCCTTCTGGGGTGGGAG
>NW_022920804.1:0-202 GCF_012274545.1 Fukomys damarensis
TCTGATATGGAGAAAAAGACACAGTCCAGGGAGAATGAGGCTGTGATAGGTGAGAAAAATTAAAACTTCACATAAACAAAAGAGGGCAAGACCCGGACATATGCAGTTGTTCTGAAAATAGAATAAAACATTGAATGTAAAATAAATAAAATAGGGGAAAGCCAACCACCATCCACATAAAAGCACTGTGACTAACCTGAAA
>NW_022920805.1:0-438 GCF_012274545.1 Fukomys damarensis
AATATGAAGTACTCCACAGAGAAAGGTGCTGCAACACTTTGAGTTTACCAGCGAAGTCTACCTTTTATGTGGAATACAACTGTATTGCTTTCTCTTTGTAGGTGTCTGCCTGGCAGAGATTGAAACACTGTTGTGAGGCACTTTTAGCAGAGAAGCCCTTCAGGCGTAAGGGAGTGCCTAGCAGCTCTGAGTGCACACAAGCCTCCAGAACTCTGTATACTTGGGGATAGGTTCAGTTTGACGCTAGATCCCAAACGCACTTTGCAGCGGGCTTCTGCCGTTTAAAGTGCAGTTTTCCCGGGAAACACCTGCTCTCACAGCTTAGACGTTTAAAGCGAAAGCGGTCAGTTTCGTGAATATGAAGTACTCCATAGAGAACTGTGCTACCAATCTGTGTGTTTACCAGTGAAGTCCACCTCTTATGTGGAGTACAACTGT
>NW_022920806.1:0-279 GCF_012274545.1 Fukomys damarensis
TTTCGCTTCAAATGGCCAAGCCCCGAGAGAAGCTGTATACCGGGGAAAGCTACACTTTAAACCACAGAAGCGCTCTGCAAAGTGCGTTTGTGTTCTAACGTCAAACTGAAACTATCCCTGGGTATACAGAGTTCTGGAGGCTTGTGTGCACTCAGATCTGCAAGGCACTCTCTTAGGCCTGAAGGGTGTCTCTGCTAAAGGTGCCTGGCAACAGTATTTCAATCTCTGCCAGGCAGAGACTTAAAAACAAAAAGGAATACAGTTGTACTCCACATAAGA
>NW_022920807.1:0-576 GCF_012274545.1 Fukomys damarensis
TATGCACCGGCAGGATTCACTAACTGAAGGTCACCGTCTGCAGCACTGCTATCCTTTAGGATGAACCTCTGTGTGCACCTTGTTGGGGCTCAGTGTGAACTTCAAAGTATGCAGATGGGAGCAGGGAGATGCAAGGTGCAAGTGTTCATTTGTCGCAAATTATCTGACACCAAGTCCAAGAATTTAGGTAGGCGTGAGTTTATAAATATTCTTTTCTTTCATTTTATGTTCACCTCTTTTCTTTCTCCTTTTGTCACTGGGCATAGAACCCTGGACCTCAGGCGTAAGAGCTTAGGGTTCTACCAGCAAGTTGTATGCACAGCCCCAAATTCATAAATATTGGGAAGTGAGACTAGACTCTGAAAGAAAAATACTCTTAAGAGCAAGCAGTGGGTGTCTAGTTGAGCTGATAGAGATGAAGTTAGTTTGAATGGTTAGTTGTCTGCTTTCCTTTTCCTTCTAAATTTTGGTCAGGTAATAGAGAGGGTGGAAGCTCGGAATGTGAATTGCTCTGCACACGGCACAATGTTCCTGACAAATAAGAATCCTCGGGAACTGGGAGGCTGAGAGCACGTC
>NW_022920808.1:0-309 GCF_012274545.1 Fukomys damarensis
TTTTTGTTTTTGTTTTGGTTTTGGTGTTGGGTTTTTTTTGTTGTTGTTTTTCATTTTTTGTTTGTTTCCTCATGAATTTATTAGTACACTTTAGGTATACGGTGCAGTTATATTCATCATTGGGATCTTGTACCTTTACATGACAGGTCTTGGATCTCATTTCTTCCCCATTCCCCTGTTTTGTTTTGTTTTTTTGGTGCAGGGGATGAAACTGAGGACCTTGAATTAGTGAGGCAGGTGGCAGAGCCACTGAGCTAAATCCCAGGCTCTACACTGTTAAATAATATGTGGATAGAAGAAAAAATTCAC
>NW_022920809.1:0-436 GCF_012274545.1 Fukomys damarensis
CTGGAAGCTTTCACTGAAATAGAATTTGAGATGTAAGATGTGAATTAGAATCTACACCAGTGGGAAAATAAAGATACAAAATAAAAAGAATAATTCAATTTCAGTCAGGCCCAACTAAACCTCAAAGAGTGTGCAATGACGCTTTGTGAAGAAGGCGATGAAGAAGTACACTGTATAAAATACATACAAGGAAAACAGAGTGGATGTCAGTAAGGCAGACTGAGGAAGAGAAAAAAGAACTTAATAATGATCAAACCCATCACAAGTATGAAAATAAAACGTAAGTGACCAAAGAGACAAAGGAGTGAATTATAGAAAAGAAGTTTTCAATTAAGAATAGTGCACAGTCTGACACCACTTAAAGGATCAAACTTGCTATTTAAAACAAACCCAGGCTTTGTTTAAAAAGAGAAAGCATGATTTAATGAGACAAATG
>NW_022920810.1:0-257 GCF_012274545.1 Fukomys damarensis
GATCTAATTGTGTTTCATATTCCTTCAGTTGCCCCAGGTGTGCTCCCCCGGCCTGGGATTTGTAGTGAAATCTCCGTAAGCACTTTTGCGAACTTGAGGGAAGGGTTGGGTCCTTGTTGAATGGCTGAAAAATAGGACTGTGGTACTAGTTGGTGCCTTCAGTGTCACGAAGTGGTAGGAGTGTCCACGCAGAATCATTGGGCTTTATTGAAGCTTCATCTTTTTAGAAGGCCCTTCTGCAGATCCTATGTACAATC
>NW_022920811.1:0-222 GCF_012274545.1 Fukomys damarensis
GGGCATCTTTAAATGTCATATCTTATGGGATTTGCAGATGGATAGTTTGATAAGGAGTCATAACAGCCCAAAGATAAGGGATTTTTGACCACTTTCCTTGCTTTTTCAGAAAAGGCCTAACTCAAGAATAGTATCACAATTTAAACTGCTCTTTTTACCCATCTCTTATTTCCTAGTTCATAATGTTTCCTAATGGTGAGGTTTGTGGGAAAGATAGGAAGT
>NW_022920812.1:0-211 GCF_012274545.1 Fukomys damarensis
TTTGAATATTACATAATGTATACATGTGTGAAAATACCACACTCATAAGTATGCACAATTTTAATATGTCATTTATCACAAATAAATACATAAAACTACCCCAGAGTAAATATTTAAAATTAAAGTATATTGAAAAAATAAATGACAAATTTAATGCATTAAATTGCTGGCCTCAGTAGAGCAGAAAAGGAAATATATAACAAAGAGGAAG
>NW_022920813.1:0-298 GCF_012274545.1 Fukomys damarensis
ATGACATTTATCACAATGAAGTGTGGTTGTCTTGCTGTCTGCCTTGAGGGCTCTGGTTTCCTCGAGAGTGGTAATCACCATTCTACCCCCTCAGGCCCACGTCAATGTCCAGTCCCCACTGACTACTCGTTAAGTGTCTAGCAAAGAACTGAATTGATTTTTTTAAGTACCCCGGCACCCAGGCATTGGGACCTCAGTGCTGTTTTGCAGTAATACAATAGCTGTTGCCAGAAATAGAAGACTCTAGGGAGAGCACAAGGTGGCTCTGAGGTGAACGCACCCGTGACAGAGGGCAGAC
>NW_022920814.1:0-337 GCF_012274545.1 Fukomys damarensis
GTCGTGCTCCCCTGTCCTAACCCTAACCCTAACCCACCACCTGATTCCTACCATCCCCGACGGTGGTCCTCGACCTCCTCCACTCTGGCTGAGCCTAAGGTCAAATCTAATACTGATACTCACTAGGAAAGCCGCACCCCGATTCCCAGGTGCAGAAACTGCGAGGCTGTCACTCACCGGAATCCTAACCCTCACCCTCAGCCTGACCATGGGGGGAGGGATTTACCTTCATACGTCATTGCGAACACTGAAGGTCACATGAACAGGGGCCCCACGCACCCTGAAATGTAGACGATGTGACGCGGGGAGTGGAATGGGTAGCCTGTCCCGTCCCCAT
>NW_022920815.1:0-1480 GCF_012274545.1 Fukomys damarensis
GGCAGGAGTAGAGACTATGTTCAGATCTCATAGTGATCAACAGGACTGAGCATGGAGGTGTCATTCGGGGTTGTGTTTGTGTCATTAGTCATTAGTCAAGCAAAGGAGGTTTTGTGTGGCAAAGCCACGGGCTGTCACAAGCAACACAATTGTTAACTCACATAGATTCCATGATTGCAGTGAAGTTGAGAATCTGCTTAGGAAACTTAGGGTACAGAGGAGACAGGTCCATAGCAGGAAGAGAGGATCTTCTCTGGACAATTTAGAGAGACTTGTAATTATGCTTGAAAGTTTGAATTGCATGCAATTGACCTTACTGGTAAATTAAACTGTGTATTTGAATTTCTTGTTATTTAATTAATTTTAACAATTACTTCATGTTTACTACTCATGATGCTATAACTCAGGTTAGATATTGGTGCCATATCCTAAATAAGTAATTTAATTTTGGCAAACTGAAGGCTGTTATCCTTTTTGATCCAGCTACATTTGTGGGTGATTTTAAAGTGGTGAGGGTCAGGGATTTAGCTCAGCAGCAAGCAGCACCGTGCCTGCCTCACAAGTACAAAGTCCTGAGTTTGATCCCTGGTACCAAAAAAAAAGTGAGTCTAAACTTATAGTGTCCCATATTAAATATTATGAGATGTGGTATCAAATTTAACATGTGATCAGTATATTTGTTTCTGATAGTATATATTAAATTAAGAAATAATATTTTAATTGCCAAATATGATAAACTATATGCTTTTGTAAATAAGTGACATTCTCAAAATTTTTTTCAATATTATTTTTGCTTGCCTGATTGTTAGTGTCTTGATGAATTTTGATAGGAAATATAACTTTTTTCCAGCTTTGTCAAGGTCAGGACTTTCAAAGTATTGTAATTTATAAATGGAATAGTTCTGTGAACATTTTTACTTTCCATTTTTTTAGGAGAGGGGTGTTCCCTTTGTCTCCCAGAGCTGCTCAAATGAACCAATTAATAACCAGTATAACATTTCCAATAGGCAAATTTTTCAGACACATAATCACTTGATTTAGAGATTCTGCATTGATAAGTTTAACCTTCTAAATTGAAGAAAGACCTTTATTTCATTACTCGGCATATCTCTCCTAGTATTAAATTTATCTTCAAGCCTGTGGTCCTGGTTCTAAGAGATGCCTGTAATTAGATGTACTTACACGTCACATTAATCAACCAGTGGTGTTTCAGGTCATGATTCTGCTACTATCCTCGCTAGACCTTTCATGTGTTCTCTTTTCATCTCCTTTTTCAGACTCTCGGTTAAAATCCCTAACAAGAAAATATGTCTGTATTCTATCCCACTTCTAAAGCTGTCTGGGAATCAGCTCTCATGAGAGGCTATAATCAAGTGCGATAACAGGGGGGAACAACATTGTTAAAATGTCCATTTTCCCATGAGGAGCATAGCCTTAACTCCACCTTCAACTCTCTGTTTAAAAAAAAAAAAAAAAAAAA
>NW_022920816.1:0-605 GCF_012274545.1 Fukomys damarensis
GGGGGGGGATAGAAATGATTTCATGTGTTGGAAAAATTCACCACGTGGAAATAAATTAACCATTTATGCTACTTATCTAAAACACACAAAGCTATCTCTCATAATTATTTCAAGTTTTTTTCAATTAATAAGCTGTCTAATTTCACAATAAAAATTCAAGAATTCCATTCCTAGCTTCCACATGGCAATAAAGTGCCCCCTTTAGATACCACCACCCACAGCTATGCTCCCCAAGAAATTTCTAATTGTATCTAAATTATATTGTCAGATGGAATCCTTAACAAAAACAAAAAAAATCATTAAACATTTATTTTTTTGTTCTAATCTTTATAATTGCCTCCCTTGTATGAGCTTTGGCTTTCTCTTGCTCTTCTTTTTCTAGGAGCTTAAGATTCACCATTAGGTTATTTGAACTCGCTCTGTTTTCCTAGTGTGGGCATTCAATGCTATGAATTTCCCTCATAGAACGGCTTTCATTGTGTCCCACAGATTCCTGTATGTTGCACTGGCATTATCATTAAATTATAAAAACTGTCTAATTCCTTCTTTAATTTCTGCTGTGACCCATTGGTTGTTCAGGAGAGTGTTATTCAATTTCCATGTGT
>NW_022920817.1:0-205 GCF_012274545.1 Fukomys damarensis
TTTAAAAAATGAAGACAGAAAGCTGGTTCTGTTGGCACAGACCTGTAATCTCAGCACTTGGGACGCTGAGGCAGGAGGATCTCTGTGAGTTCAGAACAGCCTGATATATACAGTGAGCTCAAGTTCAGAATTAACTTCGGATTTACCTTCTCCATTTTTCTCAGGATGAGCTTTTTGGCAAAAGCTTGGAAGGCATCAGCTCTCT
>NW_022920818.1:0-241 GCF_012274545.1 Fukomys damarensis
GTTAGTGTCAGCATTAGATTGGGTCTCAGGTTGAGCCATCATGTAGGATTTCAAGTATCGATGCATTGGAACTTAGGAATCATGTTGTAGGTTAGGGTTAGGGTTAGGATTGGTGAGAGTGATACAGATGGAATTCCCTATCCTGATGATTGGCAGGTGAGAATGAAGGTAATGGCAATGATTTTTTTTTCTTTTGAGGGTGAGGTGTACTATGTTTTTCCAAGTACCTGAGCATAGCAGT
>NW_022920819.1:0-207 GCF_012274545.1 Fukomys damarensis
GAAAACTGAGTAAAATCTATTACATGAAAAAGACTGTGGAACAGAGTAATTAATGTTCTTACACACAGTGAAGCAAAAGACAAGCCGTAAGCAGATAAAAATTATAACTTAATATTTTAAAATTAGCTAAAATAAATTAAGAACATGATGAAGGAAACAACAGAAACATAAAAGAGGATTTAAAAAGCATAAATGATAAAAAGGAAA
>NW_022920820.1:0-228 GCF_012274545.1 Fukomys damarensis
TGATTCCCGGTATTAGTTAAAGGACACTCATTAGCATTTGGTATATACCTTAAAAGGTAAATGCAAGTAGAGTAATTTAAACTGCCACCCCCCATTTATTTTTCCCTTTTGGACTATAAACTCCAGCATCTCTCACATTTTGCAGGTATTGAGGTTAACACAGATGAAGTCCTTTGTTAAAAGTTATAAAAACAGTTGGAGGGGACCTGAGATGTCCAGAATATAATA
>NW_022920821.1:0-220 GCF_012274545.1 Fukomys damarensis
AATAATACGGGGCACCAGATTTAGCACCACAATGATGTTATTTCAGTACCTGGTGTCTTTCTGCTTAATCCCACTGAATTCAGTTAATAAAAACATGTCATCAATGTTTCATTATTCACTCGTTTGGATGATTAAAATCATATATCATAAAAGTATAGTATTACAGTTTTTTCTGTAGTCAAATAGGTTTCTAATGTGCTTTTTTGGATGCTATTGACAT
>NW_022920822.1:0-549 GCF_012274545.1 Fukomys damarensis
GAGTGTGGATAGTGAAAGGCTAGGAAAGAAAATCACTGACTGGTAATCATTTTAAAGAATTCATACAAATGAAAGTCAAAGCAATTACAGTGTTTATTGAAAAATTGCTGTCTTCTATTTGTAAGGCAGTTGTGGGCAAAAGAATGCAAGGGGAGTCTGCCCAGGTAACCCACACCTACTCAATATTTATAATGTGGAAGGCAATTTGATTTATAAAATGTGCTAGAGTTAGCTACAGCTGCCTTATATATAGCTTATTAGTCTATGTGAAGATTTTGCATTCTGACTTTACAAAACATGAAACACTGTATGCAGTGGTTATGTTACTACTGGAGGTCACACTTTCAACCTATACTGATTAAATCCTAATCATTTTCAGGGCAAACTAGGCATGGGAAACACAGTATAGAACCATATATGTAGGATTCCTGGGATGTGAGAGCACATAACTACTGTGCTTAGTGAAGCCAGAGAACCCCTCTCTGAGAAGGTGACATACTTAAATGGAGAGTAGATTAACAAAGTGTGAACAGCACATAATGATAAGGA
>NW_022920823.1:0-339 GCF_012274545.1 Fukomys damarensis
AATCTCTGTATGAACATTAAAAATAGGGAATCCTAAAATAAAACTAAAAAGAAAAGTAAAAGACAAAAGGAAATGATGTAACATTAAAATAATCCCTAATTCTGTAGATGAAAATGATCCCCAAACATATTTAAATTGCTTCCTGCTCTTATAGTCTTATCTTATTCTTTTTTTCATTATTTAGATAATACTTTACTAGTTTCTGTAATCAAACCCACGTAGATATGACCTTACATATGTAGTATGATGTGATACCCTGTACACATGGAAAAAAATAAAAATAAAAATAAGTTAACATTTCTAGACCAATATGGCTGTCCATTTCTGTACAATGCCAAC
>NW_022920824.1:0-244 GCF_012274545.1 Fukomys damarensis
AACATGTAAATGTGGCACCGAGAGAAAAATACAGTCATCCATGATGAACCAAAGATGAAACCTCGACACAAAGACAGGATCAGTATTGCTGATTTTCCTTCGTCTCAGCTCCACATGGTCCGGTGGCTCTACATACACGGTGCCATGACTGATCTTCTCTTTATAAAAAGTCTCATCTTTGGCTCAGTGTGGATTTTTGCATTGATTTTGACTTTTTAAACTATGAGTTAAAATATTTATTTTG
>NW_022920825.1:0-286 GCF_012274545.1 Fukomys damarensis
GATATTTGTCAGGGTATGGGAAAGAAGGAAAGGATAGAGAGAGAAAGACACAGGGAGGGAATATAAATAGAAAGTGAGAAGATATAGATATCACCTTGAAGTAAGAAGCTGCCTGGGATAAAAAATTCAGTTCCAATAATGAATTATAGGGATGGAGTTTAAGAAAGGAAGACTGTTTTAACTGCTTCTGGAGGAATTCCTCTAACAAGGTTCTAGTTATTTCTTTAATAAAGCTTCATGAGACCCTTATTCTACTTTTCCCGGCCTATAGACCCCTACCCATGCA
>NW_022920826.1:0-222 GCF_012274545.1 Fukomys damarensis
TCAGCCAGCCCCAGGCCCATCACCCATGGGACTCTCAAATTTTCACCCTCTCGACCACTGCCCCCTCCCCCACCTACACTCCTGTGCACACCCTCCTCTTGGGGCCAATAGCCTTCTCGCCCTTGGCCCTTCTGCGCCCAGATGGCCATAAACTCATTCCATGTTGCTTAGACTTTGCCTGCCTCAGTGGTCTCAATTGTGCCTCAGTCTGACCTTACAAAT
>NW_022920827.1:0-1014 GCF_012274545.1 Fukomys damarensis
TACTTGAATCCAGCTTCTCTTTGTCGCCCTGTTAAGAACTTGGAGTTCAGGCTTGCAGACAGACTCCGATCAGAACTCCAAAACACACTTGTGGCTTTCACTAGTTACAAAAATCAACAATGCCCAATATATCCGCCTGTACAATCAGGGAACTACTACTACCATCTTTATTGGATCCTTCTGAGAATCTGAGGAGGTGATTCACACAAAAGGAAGCCTTGGCCAAAAGATGGAAACATTAACTGATGGATGATTAAACAAAATGTAGTGCATCCACACAATGCAGTATTACTCAGACACAGAAAAGAGTAAAGTACTGATACATGCTATAACATAGAAAATATAAAGGAAGGAAATGAGATGTAAAAAGTCATTTATACACTGTACTACTGAGGGGATATAAAACATCCATAATAGGTACATAATAAGGACAGAAACTAGTACCTAGCTGCATGGTGGAATGGGGAGGGGTGCAGATATAGAATGGATGCTTAGTATGTAGAGCTTCCTTTTGGGGCAATGAAAAAGGTTATGGAACTAGATAGTTACACATATGATACTCCAGAAAATAAAACTGTAGGGAGAGAAATTAAATTAGTAGTTGCTAGAAAGTAGGGGTAGGGGTTGGTGGCAAAGGGGCATAAGGGAACCTGGAAGATGTTCTATCCTGAGAGTGTAAAGGCTACTCTACTGAAGACTCCGTCAACGCTCACTAAACTATTCTTAAAAGAGACAGGTGTTTTGTTAAGTTCTGTTTTGTTTTCAGAGTACCAAGAGGTGGAAGGAGAGGGGAAGAAAGAGAAGCGGAAATAAAAGAATTTAACTGTGTCAAGTGCAAGTTCCAATTCCCCGCAATGAATGTAATCATTATGTACTGCAAACATGTACTCATAAAAATTAAAAAATAAAAAACACAAGCAAAAAAGATGGGTTTTACTGTAAGCAAATTTTACCTGAATAAATCTGACCCCCCAAAATTACTGTTTTTTTAAATTGTCTTAGACTGCAGCAGAT
>NW_022920828.1:0-205 GCF_012274545.1 Fukomys damarensis
AGAAAAGGCAAGTAATCTGAATGTCACAGGGTTGAAAATTTTAGGGCTTTCATTGAAAAAAAAGTATTTCATATCATTGTGTTAATCAGCAATTGCTGGGTAGCAGTAAACGACAAATATAATAGAAAACAGCAATTGTTTGTTTTTTTTTTCTTCATCCTATGTTGATAGTTTGGTCAGGGATTGGCCGAGCAGGTTCTTTTAA